>NW_024059042.1:132799-255740 GCF_016432855.1 Salvelinus namaycush | reverse complement strand
CCCCCTAGGCTCTAAGTGAGGTAGCCTGAAGCCCTCATGGTGTGAGGTAGCCTAGGCCCTAAGGTGAGGTAGCCTAGGCCTAAGGTGAGGTAGCCTAGGCTCTAGGTGAGGTAGCCCTAAGCCCTCAGGTGAGGTGCTCGGCACTTGAGGTATTAGCCTAGCCCATAAGGTGAGGTAGCCTAGGCCCTAAGGTGAGGTAGCCTAGGCTCTAAGGTGAGGTAGCCTAAGCCCTACTAAGGTGAGGTAGCCTAGGCCCTAAGGTGAGGTAGCCTAGGCCCTAAGGTGAGGTAGCCTAGGCCCTAAGGTGAGGTAGCCTAGGCTCTAAGGTGAGGTAGCCTAGGCCCTAAGGTGAGGTAGCCTAGGCCCTAAGGTGAGGTAGCCTAGGCTCTAAGGTGAGGTAGCCTAAGCCCTCAGGTGAGGTAGCCTAGGCCCTAAGGTGAGGTAGGCCTAAGGCCCTCAGGTGAGGTAGCCTAGGCCCTAAGGTGAGGTAGCCTAGGCCCTAAGGTGAGGTAGCCTAGGCCCTTAAGGTGAGGTAGCCTAGGCCCTAAGGTGAGGTAGCCTAGGCCCTAAGGTGAGGTAGCCTAAGCCCTCAGGTGAGGTAGCCTAGGCCCTAAGGTGAGGTAGCCTAGGCCCTAAGGTGAGGTAGCCTAGGCCCTAAGGTGAGGTAGCCTAGGCCCTAAGGTAAGGTAGCCTAGGCTCTAAGGTGAGGTAGCCTAGGCCCTAAGGTGAGGTAGCCTAGGCCCTCAGGTGAGGTAGCCTAGGCTCTAAGGTGAGGTAGCCTAAGCCCTCAGGTGAGGTAACCTAGGCCCTACGGTGAGGTAGCCTAGGCCCTAAGGTGAGGTAGCCTAGGCCCTAAGGTGAGGTAGCCTAGGCCCTAAGGTGAGGTAGCCTAGGCTCTAAGGTGAGGTAGCCTAGGCCCTAAGGTGAGGTAGCCTAGGCCCTAAGGTGAGGTAGCCTAGGCTCTAAGGTGAGGTAGCCTAAGCCCTCAGGTGAGGTAGCCTAGGCCCTAAGGTGAGGTAGCCTAGGCCCTAAGGTGAGGTAGCCTAGGCCTAAGGTGAGGTAGCCTAAGGCCCTCAGGTGAGGTAGCCTAGGCCCTAAGGTGAGGTAGCCTAGGCTCCTAAGGTAAGGTAGCCTAGGCCCTAAGGTGAGGTAGCCTAGGCCCTCAGGTGAGGTAGCCTAGGCTCTAAGGTGAGGTAGCCTAAGCCCTCAGGTGAGGTAGCCTAGGCCCTAAGGTGAGGTAGCCTAGGCTCTAAGGTGAGGTAGCCTAGGCCCTCAGGTGAGGTAGCCTAGGCCCTAAGGTGAGGTAGCCTAGGCCCTAAGGTGAGGTAGCCTAGGCTCTAAGCTGAGGTAGCCTAAGCCCTAAGGTGAGGTAGCCTAGGCCCTAAGGTGAGGTAGGCTAAGCCCTCAGGTGAGGTAGCCTAGGCCCTAAGGTGAGGTAGCCTAGGCCCTAAGGTGAGGTAGCCTAGGCTCTAAGGTGAGGTAGCCTAGGCCCTCAGGTGAGGTAGCCTAGGCCCTAAGGTGAGGTAGCCTAGGCCCTAAGGTGAGGTAGCCTAGGCCCTAAGGTGAGGTAGCCTAGGCCCTCAGGTGAGTTAGACAACAAAGAGGTGTTACAGGCATGTTGGGAACATGAACACGGGACAGAATACAAGCTTTAGATGGGTGGGTAGTACCCAGGCGAGGCAGATAGGACCAGTATGGAAGGGAGTCCAGCCCCACGGTACCTGTCCCTGTGAATCCACCATGGCTCCTCCCACCTCCAGGAGCTGATCTACAAGTGTTGGAGAGATTGATGTAGTTATATACACTGAACACCTTCCTAATATTGAGTTGCACCCCATTTTCCCCTTAGAACAGCCTCATTTCATCAGGGAATGAGCTACAAGTTGTCAAGTTCCACAGGGGATGCTGGACCCTGTTGACTCCAATGCTTCCCACAGTTGTGTCAAGGTTGGCTGGATGTCCTGAACCATTGTTGATACAAACAGGAAACTGTTGAGCGTTAAAAAAACGCATAAGCGTAGCAGTTTGTCACACAAACCGGTGCACCTGGTTCTTACTGCCACACCCCGTTCAAAGGGCACTTAAATCTTTTGTCTTGCTCATTCACCCTCTGAATGGCACACGTACACAATGCATGTCTCAATAACCTCAGGGCTTTAAAAAAAGATCCTTCTTTAATTGAAGTGGATTTAACAGGTGACAATCAATAAAGGGATCGTAGCTTTCACCTGGATTCACCTGGTCAGTCTGTCCAGGAAATAGTTCCTAATGTTTTGTACGCTCAGTGTGTGGAGGAAGACAAGCCGAACAGAGTAGTCATGTGCTCTGACTCATATGCCGAGTTGAGGAGTCTGCAAACATTTAACTCACGTAGCAGACAAGACCTGTTATATGAGATAGTCCTAACCCATGGTGGGGTTAGACATATGGGTATACAGGCTAGATTTACTGGGGTCACAGCTCATGTGGGGGTGGAGGGACAAGACCTGTTATACGAGATACTCCTAACCCATGGTCGGGTACGACAGGGGAGGTAGACATTGAGGTTTCAGTCCTTGGAGGTGGGGAGGTGGACATTGAGGTTTCAGCCCTTGGAGGTAGGGAGGTGGACATTGAGGTTTCAGCCCTTGGAGGTAGGGAGGTGGACATTGAGGTCTCAGCCCTTAGAGGTGGGGAGGTGGACATTGATGTTTCAGCCCTTGGAGGTGGGGAGGTGGACATTGAGGTTTCAGCCCTTGGAGGTAGGGAGGTGGACATTGAGGTTTCAGCCCTTGGAGGTGGGGAGGTGGACATTGAGGTTTCAGCCCTTGGAGGTGGACATTGAGGTTTCAGTCCTTGGAGGTGGGGAGGTGGACATTGAGGTTTCAGCCCTTGGAGGTGGGGAGGTGGACATTGAGGTTTCAGTCCTTGGAGGTGGGGAGGTGGACATTGAGGTTTCAGCCCTTGGAGGTGGACATTGAGGTCTCAGCCCTTAGAGGTGGGGAGGTGGACATTGAGGTTTCAGCCCTTGGAGGTGGGGAGGTGGACATTGAGGTTTCAGCCCTTGGAGGTGGGGAGGTGGACATTGAGGTCTCAGCCCTTGGAGGTGGGGAGGTGGACATTGAGGTTTCAGCCCTTAGAGGTGGGGAGGTGGACATTGAGGTTTCAGCCCTTAGAGGTGGGGAGGTGGACATTGAGGTTTCAGTCCTTAGAGGTGTGGAGGTGGACATTGAGGTTTCAGTCCTTGGAGGTGGGGAGGTGGACATTGAGGTTTCAGTCCTTGGAGGTGGACATTGAGGTTTCAGTCCTTAGAGGTGGGGAAGTGGACATTGAGGTTTCAGCCCTTGGAGGTAGGGAGGTGGACATTGAGGTTTCAGTCCTTAGAGGTGTGGAGGTGGACATTGAGGTTTCAGCCCTTGGAGGTGGACATTGAGGTTTCAGCCCTTGGAGGTGGACATTGAGGTTTTAGTCTTTGGAGATGGACATTGAGGTTTCAGTCCTTGGAGGTGGACATTGAGGTTTCAGCCCTTGGAGGTGGGGAGGTGGACATTGAGGTTTCAGAGAGAGAGATAATTGCTATCCCAGCTAACAATTCTAGGGAGAAATAATGTTTTTGGACTCACTGGACTCAGAGTAGGACACATCCGGCTGAACAACTTATTACACCTAAAAGGAAGACATTCATCAGGAAGGTGTGGTTACTGCCAGGAATTTGAAACTGTTGAAACAGTGTAGAGAGAGAGAGAGAGATAGAGAGACAGATAGAGAGAGACAGAGAGAGAGAGAGTGCAAAGTAATGTTGATAATATTTCCCATTTAGCTTAGTTTTGTTTTGTCTTTCATACCAGGTCATATGTCTTCTCAAGTCATATTGACACTGGTCTACTACCATTGCTTTAATGTATTGTTGTTCTGATTAATATTGTTGTTGTAGCTGTTATTAATGGTAATCCCATGTCCACTACTACTATTATTATTGCTGTTGGTCCCACCATTTATTTATATATAAATATATATATATTTTGTATATATATACATATATATTTTATTTTTATTTTTCGATATGTATACTTTGACAATGTAAGTAATAATGAACTTGCCATGTCAATAAAGTCAATTGAATTGAATTGAATTGAGAGAAAAAGAGAGAGAGAGAGAGAGACTGAGAGACAGACTGAGAGAGAGAGAGAGAGACAGGTAGACACACAGAGAGAGAGAGAGAGAGAGAGAGAGAGAGAGAGAGAGAGAGAGAGAGAGAGAGAGAGAGAGAGAGAGAGAGAGACAGGTAGACTGAGAGAGAGAGGGAGACAGATAGACTGAGAGAGAGAGAGAGAGAGAGAGAGAGAGAGAGAGAGAGAGAGAGAGAGAGAGAGAGAGAGAGAGAGAGAGAGAGAGAGAGAGAGAGAGAGAGAGAAAGAGACTGAGAGACAGACTGAGAGAGAGAGAGAGAGACTGAGAGAGAGAGAGAGAGAGAGAGACAGATAGACACAGAGAGAGAGAGAGCGAGAGAGAGAAGAGAGAGAGACTGAGACAGACTGAGAGAGAGAGAAAGAGAGAGAGAAAGAGAGAGAGAGACTAGAATACTATACTACACACTGTAGAATATTATACTACACCTTAGAATATTATACTACACACTGTAGAATATTATACTACACACTGTAGAATATTATACTACACACTGTAGAATATTACACTACACACTGTAGAATATTATACTACACACTGTAGAATATTATACTACACACTGTAGAATATAATACTACACTACACACTGTAGAATACTATACTACACACTGTAGAATACTATACTACACACTGTAGAATACTATACTACACACTGTAGAATACTATACTACACACTGTAGAATACTTTACTACACACTGTAGAATACTATACTACACACTGTAGAATACTATACTACACACTGTAGAATATTATACTACACACTGTAGAATACTATACTACACACTGTAGAATACTATACTACACACTGTAGAATATTATACTACACACTGTAGAATATTATACTACACACTGTAGAATACTATACTACACACTGTAGAATACTATACTACACACTGTAGAATACTATACTACACACTGTAGAATATTATACTACACCTTAGAATATTATACTACACACTGTAGAATATTATACTACACACTGTAGAATATTATACTACACACTGTAGAATATTACACTACACACTGTAGAATATTATACTACACACTGTAGAATATTATACTACACACTGTAGAATATAATACTACACTACACACTGTAGAATACTATACTACACACTGTAGAATACTATACTACACACTGTAGAATACTATACTACACACTGTAGAATACTATACTACACACTGTAGAATACTATACTACACACTGTAGAATACTTTACTACACACTGTAGAATACTATACTACACACTGTAGAATACTATACTACACACTGTAGAATATTATACTACACACTGTAGAATATTATACTACACACTGTAGAATACTATACTACACACTGTAGAATACTATACTACACACTGTAGAATATTATACTACACACTGTAGAATATTATACTACACACTGTAGAATACTATACTACACACTGTAGAATATTATACTACACCTTAGAATATTATACTACACACTGTAGAATATTATACTACACACTGTAGAATATTATACTACACACTGTAGAATATTATACTACACACTGTAGAATATTATACTACACACTGTAGAATACTATACTACACACTGTAGAATATTATACTACACACTGTAGAATATTATACTACACACTGTAGAATACTACACTACACACTGTAGAATATTATACTACACACTGTAGAATATTATACTACACACTGTAGAATATTATACTACACACTGTAGAATACTATACTACACACTGTAGAATACTATACTACACACTGTAGAATACTATACTACACACTGTAGAATATTATACTACACACTGTAGAATATTATACTACACACTGTAGAATATTATACTACACACTGTAGAATACTATACTACACACTGTAGAATACTATACTACACACTGTAGAATATTATACTACACACTGTAGAATATTATACTACACACTGTAGAATACTATACTACACACTGTAGAATACTATACTACACACTGTAGAATACTATACTACACACTGTAGAATATTATACTACACACTGTAGAATATTATACTACACACTGTAGAATATTATACTACACACTGTAGAATACTATACTACACACTGTAGAATACTATACTACACACTGTAGAATACTATACTACACACTGTAGAATACTATACTACACACTGTAGAATATTATACTACACACTGTAGAATATTATACTACACACTGTAGAATATTATACTACACACTGTAGAATACTATACTACACACTGTAGAATACTATACTACACACTGTAGAGTACTATACTACACACTGTAGAATACTATACTACACACTGTAGAATACTATACTACACACTGTAGAATACTATACTACACACTGTAGAATATTATACTACACACTGTAGAATACTATACTACACACTGTAGAATATTATACTACACACTGTAGAATATTACACTACACACTGTAGAATATTATACTACACACTGTAGAATATTATACTACACACTGTAGAATATTATACTACACACTGTAGAATACTATACTACACACTGTAGAATATTATACTACACACTGTAGAATACTATACTACACACTGTAGAATATTATACTACACACTGTAGAATATTATACTACACACTGTAGAATACTATACTACACACTGTAGAATATTATACTACACACTGTAGATTATTATACTACACACTGTAGAATACTATACTACACACTGTAGAATATTATACTACACACTGTAGAATATTATACTACACACTGTAGAATACTATACTACACACTGTAGAATACTATACTACACACTGTAGAATATTATACTACACACTGTAGAATATTATACTACACACTGTAGAATACTATACTACACAATGTAGAGTACTATACTACACACTGTAGAATACTATACTACACACTGTAGAATACTATACTACACACTGTAGAATATTATACTACACACTGTAGAATATTATACTACACACTGTAGAATACTATACTACACACTGTAGAGTACTATACTACACACTGTAGAATATTATACTACACACTGTAGAATATTATACTACACACTGTAGAATATTATACTACACACTGTAGAATACTATACTACACACTGTAGAGTACTATACTACACACTGTAGAATATTATACTACACACTGTAGAGTACTATACTACACACTGTAGAATACTATACTACACACTGTAGAATACTATACTACACACTGTAGAATATTATACTACACACTGTAGAATATTATACTACACACTGTAGAATATTATACTACACACTGTAGAATACTATACTACACACTGTAGAATACTATACTACACACTGTAGAATACTATACTACACACTGTAGAATATTATACTACACACTGTAGAATATTATACTACACACTGTAGAATATTATACTACACACTGTAGAATACTATACTACACACTGTAGAATACTATACTACACACTGTAGAATATTATACTACACACTGTAGAATATTATACTACACACTGTAGAATATTATACTACACACTGTAGAGTACTATACTACACACTGTAGAATACTATACTACACACTGTAGAATACTATACTACACACTGTAGAATATTATACTACACACTGTAGAATATTATACTACACACTGTAGAATATTATACTACACACTGTAGAATATTATACTACACACTGTAGAGTACTATACTACACACTGTAGAATACTATACTACACACTGTAGAATACTATACTACACACTGTAGAATATTATACTACACACTGTAGAATATTACACTACACACTGTAGAATACTATACTACACACTGTAGAATACTATACACCACACTGTAGAATATTATACTACACACTGTAGAGTACTATACTACACACTGTAGAATACTATACTACACACTGTAGAATACTATACTACACACTGTAGAATATTATACTACACACTGTAGAATATTATACTACACACTGTAGAATATTATACTACACACTGTAGAATATTATACACCACACTGTAGAATATTATACTACACACTGTAGAATACTATACTACACACTGTAGAATACTATACTACACACTGTAGAATATTATACACCACACTGTAGAATACTATACTACACACTGTAGAATACTATACTACACACTGTAGAATACTATACTACACACTGTAGAATATTATTCCACACACTGTAGAATACTATACTACACACTGTAGAATATTATACTACACACTGTAGAATACTATACACCACACTGTATAATACTATACTACACACTGTAGAATATTATACTACACACTGTAGAATATTATACTACACACTGTAGAATATTATACTACACACTGTAGAATATTATACACCACACTGTAGAATATTATACTACACACTGTAGAATATTATACTACACACTGTATAATACTATACTACACACTGTATAATACTATACTACACACTGTAGAATACTATACTACACACTGTAGAATATTATACACCACACTGTAGAGTACTATACTACACACTGTAGAATATTATACTACACACTGTAGAATATTATACTACACACTGTAGAATACTATACTACACACTGTATAATACTATACTACACACTGTAGAATACTATACTACACACTGTAGAATATTATACTACACACTGTAGAATACTATACTACACACTGTAGAATATTATACTACACACTGTAGAATATTATACTACACACTGTAGAATACTATACTACACACTGTATAATACTATACTACACACTGTAGAATATTATACTACACACTGTAGAATACTATACTACACACTGTAGAATATTATACTACACACTGTAGAATATTATACTACACACTGTAGAATACTATACTACACACTGTATAATACTATACTACACACTGTAGAATACTATACTACACACTGTAGAATATTATACTACACACTGTAGAATACTATACTACACACTGTAGAATATTATACTACACACTGTAGAATACTATACTACACACTGTAGAATACTATACTACACACTGTAGAATACTTTACTACACACTGTAGAATACTATACTACACACTGTAGAATACTATACTACACACTGTAGAATACTATACTACACACTGTAGAATACTATACTACACACTGTAGAATATTATACACCACACTGTAGTACCCCTCGATCATGTGTAGTACGTACTATAGGATGTTGTAGTATACTGTAGAATATTATACACCACACTGTAGTACCCTTCGATCATGTGTAGTACGTACTATAGGATGTTGTAGGATACTGTAGAATACTATACACCACACTGTAGTACCCCTCGATCATGTGTAGTACGTACTATAGGATGTTGTAGGATACTGTAGAATACTATAGGAAATACTACAGTAATGTCCGCAAAAACACCACAGTACGCAAAAACACAACACTTTTTAAAGTATAGTAAATACTACAGTATTCAATTTGCATATACCCTGCCCATTCTCCTCCCCCTTATACCAATTTGTTCTACCCATAAGTGAAAAACCTACATGCCAAGTATAGATCATACATTGCTTTCCCTACAGGTGATAGAAAAGAGGAGAAGCTCTGAACTATCTGGTCAGACCCCCAGTCCTACTTACAGGTTATGGAAAAGGTGTTATTTTAGTATTTCTTCAGTAGGTTTCCTCAGGGAGAAAGCCCCCAACTTCTATGTTCCTCAGAGAGAAAGCCCCCCACTTCTATGTATTTCAGGGAGAAAGCCCCCCACTTCTATGTTCCTCAGGGAGAAAGCCCCCCACTTCTATGTTCCTCAGGGAGAAAGCCCCCCACTTCTATGTTCCTCAGGGAGAAAGCCCCCCACTTCTATGTTCCTCAGGGAGAAAGCCCCCCACTTCTATGTCCCTCAGAGAGAAAGCCCCCCACTTCTATGTTCCTCAGGGAGAAAGCCCCCCACTTCTATGTTCCTCACGGAGAAAGCCCCCCACTTCTATGTTCCTCAGGGAGAAAGCCCCCCACTTCTATGTTCCTCAGGGAGAAAGCCCCCCACTTCTATGTTCCTCAGGGAGAAAGCCCCCCCACTTCTATGTTCCTCGGGGAGAAAGCCCCCCACTTCTATGTTCCTCGGGGAGAAAGCCCCCCACTTCTATGTTCCTCAGGGAGAACGCCCCCCACTTCTATGTTCCTCAGGGAGAAAGCCCCCCACTTCTATGTTCCTCAGGGAGAAAGCCCCCCACTTCTATGTTCCTCAGGGAGAAAGCCCCCCCACTTCTATGTTCCTCGGGGAGAAAGCCCCCCACTTCTATGTTCCTCGGGGAGAAAGCCCCCCACTTCTATGTTCCTCAGGGAGAACGCCCCCCACTTCTATGTTCCTCAGAGAGAAAGCCCCCCACTTCTATGTTCCTCAGGGAGAAAGCCTCCCACTTCTATGTTCCTCAGGCAGAAAGCCCCCCACTTCTATGTTCCTCAGGGAGAAAGCCCCCCACTTCTATGTTCTTCAGGGAGAAAGCCCCCCACTTCTATGTTCCTCAGGGAGAAAGCCCCCCCACTTCTATGTTCCTCAGGGAGAAAGCCCCCCACTTCTATGTTCCTCAGGGAGAAAGCCCCCCACTTCTATGTTCCTCAGGGAGAAAGCCCCCCCACTTCTATGTTCCTCAGGGAGAAAGCCCCCCACTTCTATATTCCTCAGGGAGAACGCCCCCCACTTCTATGTTCCTCAGAGAGAAAGCCCCCCACTTCTATGTTCCTCAGGGAGAAAGCCTCCCACTTCTATGTTCCTCAGGGAGAAAGCCCCCCACTTCTATGTTCCTCAGGGAGAAAGCCCCCCACTTCTATGTTCTTCAGGGAGAAAGCCCCCCACTTCTATGTTCCTCAGGGAGAAAGCCCCCCCACTTCTATGTTCCTCAGGGAGAAAGCCCCCCACTTCTATGTTCCTCAGGGAGAAAGCCCCCCACTTCTATGTTCCTCAGGGAGAAAGCCTCCCACTTCTATGTTCCTCAGGGAGAAAGCCCCCCACTTCTATGTTCCTCAGGGAGAAAGCCCCCCCACTTCTATGTTCCTCAGGGAGAAAGCCCCCCACTTCTATATTCCTCAGGGAGAAAGCCTCCCACTTCTATATTCCTCAGGGAGAAAGCCCCCCACTTCTATGTTCCTCAGAGAGAAAGCCCCCCACTTCTATGTTCCTCGGGGAGAAAGCCCCCCACTTCTATGTTCCTCGGGGAGAAAGCCCCCCACTTCTATGTTCCTCGGGGAGAAAGCCCCCCACTTCTATGTTCCTCGGGGAGAAAGCCCCCCACTTCTATGTTCCTCAGGGAGAAAGCCCCCCCACTTCTATGTTCCTCGGGGAGAAAGCCCCCCACTTCTATGTTCCTCGGGGAGAAAGCCCCCCACTTCTATGTTCCTCAGGGAGAACGCCCCCCACTTCTATGTTCCTCAGAGAGAAAGCCCCCCACTTCTATGTTCCTCAGGGAGAAAGCCTCCCACTTCTATGTTCCTCAGGGAGAAAGCCCCCCACTTCTATGTTCCTCAGGGAGAAAGCCCCCCACTTCTATGTTCTTCAGGGAGAAAGCCCCCCACTTCTATGTTCCTCAGGGAGAAAGCCCCCCCACTTCTATGTTCCTCAGGGAGAAAGCCCCCCACTTCTATGTTCCTCAGGGAGAAAGCCCCCCACTTCTATGTTCCTCAGGGAGAAAGCCTCCCACTTCTATGTTCCTCAGGGAGAAAGCCCCCCACTTCTATGTTCCTCAGGGAGAAAGCCCCCCCACTTCTATGTTCCTCAGGGAGAAAGCCCCCCACTTCTATATTCCTCAGGGAGAACGCCCCCCACTTCTATGTTCCTCAGAGAGAAAGCCCCCCACTTCTATGTTCCTCAGGGAGAAAGCCCCCCACTTCTATGTTCCTCGGGGAGAAAGCCCCCCACTTCTATGTTCCTCAGGGAGAAAGCCCCCCACTTCTATGTTCCTCGGGGAGAAAGCCCCCCACTTCTATATTCCTCAGGGAGAAAGCCCCCCACTTCTATGTTCCTCAGGGAGAACGCCCCCCACTTCTATGTTCCTCAGGGAGAAAGCCCCCCACTTCTATATTCCTCAGGGAGAAAGCCCCCCACTTCTATATTCCTCAGGGAGAAAGCCCCCCACTTCTATGTTCCTCAGGGAGAAAGCCCCCCACTTCTATGTTCCTCAGGGAGAAAGCCTCCCACTTCTATGCTCCTCAGGGAGAAAGCCCCCCACTTCTATATTCCTCAGGGAGAAAGCCCCCCCACTTCTATATTCCTCAGGGAGAAAGCCCCCCACTTCTATGTTCCTCAGAGAGAAAGCCCCCCACTTCTGTGTCAACAATAATAAAACAAAAACCCCTGTAGTAAATACTACAGTATACTAGGGTTATTTTATTACAGTATTGACAGTATAGCTAACTGTAAAGACTACAGTAAACTACAGTAAAAGTCTTCATATCAGCTGACAGACATGTTGGTGGAGCAGGAAGATTGGAGTATCATGAACCAAGGGGTTGTGAGTTCAAATCCCAGTTGATGACATGTTGTCCCCAGGACATTCTCAGTATTAGGCAAGACTGCCGTCTCTTCTTGTGCACCAGAGGCATGGAATAGTCTACAATCCATGCTTCATCTAGATATGTTAGTACCACTGAATGAATTTAAAATATTGATGTGAGACTCTGTTACAGAGGAGTGTAAATGCTTTTTTTTAGGCTGGATCATGTTGTTGTATGTTTTCATTCTGTAATGTATTGATTGTTGCTGCCTTCTTGGCCAGGTCTCCCTTGAAAAAGAGACTCTGGGTCTCAATGGGCTTTTCCTGGTTAAATAAAGGTTACAAAAATATATATTTTTAAATGAAAATGTAATCATGTAAGTTGAAAACACTGCATGTTAAAACCACTGTGTGTGAGCATCCTTAACCCTGCCAGCAGTCAAAGAGCTGTGAATGGATCAATGGTTCACCAATCAGGGCCTTGATTGGCTCGGCAACAGTAATAAGACCTGCTGTGAATGGATCAAAGGTTCACCAATCAGGGCCTTGATTGGCTCGGTAACAGTAATAAGACCTGCTGTGAATGGATCAACGGTTCACCAATCAGGGCCTTGATTGGCTCGGTAACAGTAATAAGACCTGCTGTGAATGGATCAATGGTTCACCAATCAGGGCCTTGATTGGCTCGGCAACAGTAATAAGACCTGCTATGAATGGATCAATGGTTCACCAATCAGGGCCTTGATTGGCTCGGCAACAGTAATAAGACCTGCTGTGAATGGATCAACGGTTCACCAATCAGGGCCTTGATTGGCTCGGTAACAGTAATAAGACCTGCTGTGAATGGATCAATGGTTCACCAATCAGGGCCTTGATTGGCTCGGTAAGAGTAATAAGACCTGCTGTGAATGGATCAATGGTTCACCAATCAGGGCCTTGATTGGCTCGGTAAGAGTAATAAGACCTGCTGTGAAATACACATTTCTTTGGACACATACATGTTCTTGCAACGTTTCCCATGAAGCTTGTCTAGAACATGAATATCACATGTTCTGAGAACACGGTAAACACGTTCTGTGTATGTTAGCACGCGCTCCAGCAGGTATATCTCACTGGTCACCATAGCAACACCCACCAGTAGCACGCGCTCCAGCAGGTATATCTCACTGGTCACCATAGCAACACCCACCCGTAGCACGCGCTCCAGCAGGTATATCTCACTGGTCACCATAGCAACACCCACCCGTAGCACGCGCTCCAGCAGGTATATCTCACTGGTCACCATAGCAACACCCACCCGTAGCACGCGCTCCAGCAGGTATATCTCACTGGTCACCATAGCAACACCCACCCGTAGCACGCGCTCCAGCAGGTATATCTCACTGGTCACCATAGCAACACCCACCCGTAGCACGCGCTCCAGCAGGTATATCTCACTGGTCACCATAGCAACACCCACCCGTAGCACGCGCTCCAGCAGGTATATCTCACTGGTCACCATAGCAACACCCACCCGTAGCACGCGCTCCAGCAGGTATATCTCACTGGTCACCATAGCAACACCCACCCGTAGCACGCGCTCCAGCAGGTATATCTCACTGGTCACCATAGCAACACCCACCCGTAGCATGCGCTCCAGCAGGTATATCTCACTGGTCACCATAGCAACACCCACCCGTAGCACGCGCTCCAGCAAGTATATCTCACTGGTCACCATAGCAACACCCACCCGTAGCATGCGCTCCAGCAGGTATATCTCACTGGTCACCATAGCAACACCCACCCGTAGCATGCGCTCCAGCAGGTATATCTCACTGGTCACCATAGCAACACCCACCCGTAGCATGCGCTCCAGCAGGTATATCTCACTGGTCATCCCCAAAGCCAACACCTCCTTTGGCCGCCTTTCCTTCCAGTTCTCTGCTGCCAGTGTGTCACGATCGTCTAAGGTGGAAACAGTGGACCAAAGTGCAGCGTTGGGAGCGTACATACTTCTTTATTACAAAGAACGAACACTAAACAAAATAACACTAAACATGGACAACTACCCACCAATACAGGTGGGAAAAAAGGCTACCTAACTACCTAAAGCGTACATACTTCTTTATTACAAAGAACGGACACAAAACAAAATAACAAACGAAACGTGACGCCAACGTAGTGCTCACAGGCAACTAAACATGGACAACTACCCACTGTAACGGCAGTCATATTCCTCCTCCTCTGACGAGGAGAGGCGAGAAGGATCGGACCAATACGCGGAGTGGTTAGTGTCCATAATTTATTAGCATTGAACTGAACACTATATGAAGCAAGATAACAAATAGAAAATCAAACCGACAAACAGTCCAGTGTGGCACAACGACTACACGGAAGACAAACACCCACAAAACACACGTGAAACCCAGGCTGCCTAAGTATGATTCTCAATCAGGGACAACGATTGACAGCTGTCTCTGATTGAGAATCATACCCGGCCGAACACAAACATCCCAACATAGAAAATCAACCATAGACAAACCCACCCAACTCACGCCCTGACCAACTAAATAAATACAAGAAAAAGGAAAAACAGGTCAGGAACGTGACACCCACCAATACAGGTTGGGGAAAAAGACTACCTAAGTATGGTTCTCAATCAGAGACAACGATAGACAGCTGCCTCTGATTGAGAACCACACCCGGCCAAACACACAGAAATACAAATCATAGAAGAAGGAACATAGAATGCCCGCCCAAAGGGCGTGAGACAGTGACTTGAACCAATTGCAAAAATTGCTGAAGCTGGAGACTTATATTTCCCTCACTAACTTTAAACATCAGCTATCTGAGCAGCTAACCGATCGCTGCAGCTGTATATAGTCCATCCAACTACATACCTCATCCCCATATTGTTTTTATTTACCATTATTTCTACTTGCACATCATCATCTGCTCATCTATCACTCCAGTGTAAATGCTAAATTGTAATTATTTCCCCACTATGGCCTATTTATTGCCTTACCTCCTCACGCCATTTGCACACACTGTATATAAACGTATTTTTTTTTCTATTGTGTTATTGACTGTACGCTTGTTTATTCCATGTGTAACTCTGTGTTGTTGTTTGTGTCGCACTGCTTTGCTTTATCTTGGCCAGGTCGCAGTTGTAAATGAGAACTTGTTCTCACCTGGCCTACCTGGTTAAATAAAGGTGAAATAAATCAAAATAAATGTTTGGTGGGACGTTGATGGAATATTCTCCTAATTCACAGAAAACTGGACACATGAATGAGCTTACAATGTTCCCATGAAACATGTTCAGAGAACATGGTAAACACGTTCTGGGTTAGATCTATTAGAAATGAAGGGAATGGCCTCCACGAAACGTTCCTTGCACATCGCGGGAACGTTCCTATGAAAATGGTAATAACCTAAGGAGTTCCTCTGAAGGGAACGTTCTCTAAAGTTGTGAGAATGTTTTAATGTTAGCTGGGATGAGAGAAAATAAAAAGTGATTATCAGTAGATATAGTTACCAACGTTTCGTTTTATTTTTTTAAGATAATCGGGGCTGGCAGGTAGAATTTAGTTTCTGTCCTCTCTGGCCCACACTCCAGTACAGTAGGTGGCGGTAATGCACCATAACGTTGGATGCCAAACGCTGATAAACCTCACAGAAGAATAGTTACTTTAGGCACACCCCCTCTGGCTCACCGGCGCACCCCCCTAGCCTTCTCACCTGCCCTGTCCGCCTCCATAGTCCGATAACACAGCTGTCGTCAATGGACAAATGCTGTAGCAAGTATCATGTTGGGGAAAAGTCTAGTGACTTTAGTCTTTCTAATTTGTTGCGTCGTTGGAACCGAGAACAATGAAGGTGGGTGAGAGATTGAGATGTATTGTTATTGCCTTTAGGTGATAGCCTTTTTCCATTACGCTTGGTACCTGTTGCGATTACAATGCCTCGGGAATTTGATTGTGACATGTAGCCTACCTGAAAACAAGGCTACTTTGTCTAGCATACCGTTTAACTCTACTTATTAACCACCTAGAGGCTATTTCACAATAACTCTCCGCGACACGTTGTGCATCCGAACAAAATAATTACTTTTGTTAGCGCTTGTTGGAAATTCTGATCCAGGGTCGGTCTTATTGTTTCAACATAATGCTTAAAGGTTTGGGCTGTTAATGGTAAGAGCTGATCCTAAATCAGTTTTGTAATGCGTGGAACCGAATATGAAAAGTCGGCTCAACAAATACAACATGGAATGTGGCACACCACAAAAAATATATACATTTTGAAAAATGTAATTTCACTTGCTTTAGAGACTTAACATTTTTATATTTTCTTTAGTTTTGCTATTTTTATTTCAGGTTAACAAATAAAAAGTGGGTTGTTTACTTTAGTTTGTTGTGTTCTGGAAGCCAAGAGAACTAGCTTCAGATTGTTACATCAGATAATGGGATTTTAAACAAATATTTTTGGTATCTGTTACTGGGAGTTACAGGTCAGGTACTGTTTGTTGTAGCGTAGAGATGTCTTCCTCTATTCATGGAAACAGGAATGTCCGTGTCCAGTTGCAGGGGGTCCCTTTTTGAATGTAGAACATTTAAATCTTAATTTCATTCAGACTATTTTGAGAAAATGTTTCTGGCGATGTTGTTGCTACGGTGGCCCAAGAGGGACAAACAACAGTAATATTGCTGCGTTTTTTCCCTAGTTTTTCAAGACGCGGTATTTAGGGGGTATGAGATCTCAGGCGGTCGCTTCACCTAGCCGATATCTGCCAGGAGCAACCTGAACCTGAGGTGCTTCCCACTGGGCAGCTGTAAAACGGTGTCGCTTCACCTAGCCGATATCTGCCAGGAGCAACCTGAACCTGAGGTGCTTCCCACTGGGCAGCTGTAGAACGATGTCGCTTCACCTAGCTGATATCTGCCAGGAGCAACCTGAACCTGAGGTGCTTCCCACTGGGCAGCTGTAGAACGATGTCGCTTCACCTAGCCGATACCTGCCAGGAGCAACCTGAACCTGAGGTGCTTCCCACTGGGCAGCTGTAGAACGATGTCGCTTCACCTAGCCGATATCTGCCAGGAGCAAACTAAACCCGGGGTGGTTCCCACTGGGCAGCTGTAGAACGATGTCGCTTCACCTAGCCGATATCTGCCAGGAGCAAACAGAACCCGAGGTGCTTCCCACTGGGCAGCTGTAGAACGGTATATTGTCCCCAGCACAAGGTGCACCTGTGTAATGATCATGCTGTTTAATCCGCTTCTTGATGTGCCACACCTGTCAGGTGGATGAATTATTTAGGCAAAGAAGAAATGCTCACTAACATGCTGACCAGACCGAACACGTCGCAAAATAAATGTAGAAATCCATGTTATTCAATTATTACCCACACTGCTCGCGCGCGTCAACGATCATCTGCGTTACCAAGGGCTAAAATAGAAGTCATTCCTATTTCTGACGCAGATCGCTCTGAAAGTCCTGCCTCTTCCATCTCCTCATTGGTTTATAGAAGCAGGGTACCCACGTGCCATCTCCTCATTGGTTATACCCACGTGCCCGCTGACGTTACACCGTCACTGTCGATCTGCCCGCTCACGTTACACCGTCACTGTCGATCTGCCCACTGACGTTACACCGTCACTGTCGATCTACCCGCCGACGTTACACCGTCACTGTCGATCTGCCCGCTGACGTTACACCGTCACTGTCGATCTGCCCGCTCACGTTACACCGTCACTGTCAATCTGCCCCCTGACGTCACTGTCGATCTGCCCCCTGACGTCACTGTCGATCTGCCCCCTGACGTCACTGTCGATCTGCCCCCTGACGTCACTGTCGATCTGCCCCCTGACGTCACTGTCGATCTGCCCCCTGACGTCACTGTCGATCTGCCCCCTGACGTCACTGGAGATCTGCCCCCTGACGTCACTGGAGATCTGCCCCCTGACGTCACTGTCGATCTGCCCCCTGACGTCACTGTCGATCTGCCCCCTGACGTCACTGTCGATCTGCCCCCTGACGTCACTGTCGATCTGCCCCCTGACGTCACTGTCGATCTGCCCCCTGACGTCACTGTCGATCTGCCCCCTGACGTCACTGTCGATCTGCCCCCTGACGTCACTGGCGATCTGCCCGCCGACGTTACACCGTCACTGGCGATCTGCCCACCGACGTTACACCGTCACTGTCGATCTGCCCGCCGACGTTACACCGTCACTGGCGATCTGCCCGCCGACGTTACACCGTCACTGTCGATCTGTCCGCCGACGTTACACCGTCACTGGCGATCTACCCGCTCACGTTACACCGTCACTGGCGATCTGCCCGCCGACGTTACACCGTCACTGGCGATCTGCCCGCTCACGTTACACCGTCACTGGCGATCTGCCCGCTCACGTTACACCGTCACTGGCGATCTACCCGCTGACGTTACACCGTCACTGGCGATCTGCCCACTCACGTTACACCGTCACTGTCGATCTGCCCGCTCACGTTACACCGTCACTGTCGATCTACCCGCTGACGTTACACCGTCACTGGCGATCTACCCGCTCACGTTACACCGTCACTGGCGATCTACCCGCTCACGTTACACCGTCACTGGCGATCTACCCGCTTCTTTCGCCATGCCCAGTTTCTCACACTCCAAGTCTGCGGTTCGCCGTACGTAGAGAGAACGGATGATAATGGCCTTGCGTTTCGCCGTACGTAGAGAGAACGGATGATAATGGCCTTGCGTTTCGCCGTACGTAGAGAGAACGGATGATAATGGCCTTGCGTTTCGCCGTACGTAGAGAGAACGGATGATAATGGCCTTGCGTTTCGCCGTACGTAGAGAGAACGGATGATAATGGCCTTGCGTTTCGCCGTACGTAGAGAGAACGGATGATAATGGCCTTGCGTTTCGCCGTACGTAGAGAGAACGGATGATAATGGCCTTGCGTTTCGCCGTACGTAGAGAGAACGGATGATAATGGCCTTGCGTTTCGCCGTACGTAGAGAGAACGGATGATAATGGCCTTGCGGTTCGCCGTACGTAGAGAGAACGGATGATAATGGCCTTGTTAGAGAGCATCAACACCGTGATGTATCAACGGTCAGTTGTGACTGACTGATCTACAAATCATATGGAGTAGTCGCAATGCCTTGGAAAAGGATTCAGACCCTTTGAATATCTTCACATTTTATTGTGTTACAAAGTGGGGATAAACATTTTATTGTGTTACAAAGTGGGGATAAACATTTTATTTAATTGTCATTTTTTTTCGTCAACAATATACTCAAAAATACTCTTTGTCAAAGTGGAAACTTTAAAAAATAGATGACTGAAATATTGTCGTTGCATAAGTATTCAGCTCCTTTGTTTAAATTAGTTCAGGAGTCAAATTTGAATGAACAAATCACATAAGTTACATGGATTCACTCTGTGTGAAATAATAGAAGTTGACGTTTTTTTTTAATGACTTCCTCTGTCCCCCATATTATACAACATCTGGAAGGTCCCTCAGTCTAGTAGTTAATAACTACCCCTTCCTCTGACCCCTCAGTCTAGTAGTTAATAACTACCCCCTTCCTCTGTCCCCTCAGTCTAGTAGTTAATAACTACCCCCTTCCTCTGTCCCCTCAGTCTAGTAGTTAATAACTAACCCTTCCTCTGTCCCCTCAGTCTAGTAGTTAATAACTAACCCTTCCTCTGTCCCCTCAGTCTAGTAGTTAATAACTAACCCCTTCCTCTGTCCCCTCAGTCTAGTAGTTAATAACTACCCCCTTCCTCTGTCCCCTCAGTCTAGTAGTTAATAACTACCCCTTCCTCTGTCCCCTCAGTCTAGTAGTTAATAACTACCCCCTTCCTCTGTCCCCTCAGTCTAGTAGTTAATAACTACCCCCTTCCTCTGTCCCCTCAGTCTAGTAGTTAATAACTACCCCCTTCCTCTGTCCCCTCAGTCTAGTAGTTAATAACTACCCCCTTCCTCTGTCCCCTCAGTCTAGTAGTTAATAACTACCCCCTTCCTCTGTCCCCTCAGTCTAGTAGTTAATAACTACCCCCTTCCTCTGTCCCCTCAGTCTAGTAGTTAATAACTACCCCCTTCCTCTGTCCCCTCAGTCTAGTAGTTAATAACTACCCCCTTCCTCTGTCCCCTCAGTCTAGTAGTTAATAACTACCCCCTTCCTCTGTCCCCTCAGTCTAGTAGTTAATAATTACCCCTTCCTCTGTCCCCTCAGTCTAGTAGTTAATAACTACCCCTTCCTCTGACCCCTCAGTCTAGTAGTTAATAACTAACCCCTTCCTCTGTCCCCTCAGTCTAGTAGTTAATAACTACCCCTTCCTCTGTCCCGTCAGTCTAGTAGTTAATAACTACCCCCTTCCTCTGTCCCCCATATTATACCACGTCTGGAAGGTCCCTCAGTCTAGTATTGAATTTCAATCACAGATTCAACTACAAAGACCAGGGAGCTTTTGGAAAGCCTCATAAAGAAGGGCATTGATTGGTATATGGGTAACAATAACAAATCAGACATTGAATATCTCTTTTAGCATCATGGTCAAGTTAATAATTACCCTGTGGATGATGTATTAAACCACACAGACACAGATACAGACACAGATACAGACACAGATACAGATACAGACACAGATACAGACACAGATACAGACACAGATACAGACACAGACACAGTCGTCCTTCTGAACTGAGCTGCAGGACAGGGATGTTACCATGAGGTCATTGGTGATTTTAAAACATGGCTGTGATTGGAGAACTGAGGATGGATCAATATTGTAGTGACTCCACAGTAACGACTTAAATGACAGTGAAAAATAAAGATATACATAATAAAAATATTCCAAAACATCCATTGTGTATGCAACGGGGCAACAAGTAATACTGTAAAAAAAAAGGAACACACTTTTTGTCTAAATGCACCAAAATAATTTGGGCAAACACAACACATCACTAAGTTAAGGCGTCCACATGCTTCCCAGGTGTAGTAAAGCGCTTAGAGACTTACCCAGGAAGACTCCCAGCTGTAATCACTCTTAGAGAATTACCCAGGAAGACTCCCAGCTGTAATCACTCTTAGAGACTTACCCAGGAAGACTCCCAGCTGTAATGACTCTTAGAGACTTACCCAGGAAGACTCCCAGCTGTAATGACTCTTAGAGACTTACCCAGAAAGACTCCCAGCTGTAATCACTCTTAGAGACTTACCCAGGAAGACTCCCAGCTGTAATCACTCTTAGAGACTTACCCAGAAAGACTCCCAGCTGTAATCACTCTTAGAGACTTACCCAGGAAGACTCCCAGCTGTAATCACTCTTAGAGAATTACCCAGAAAGACTCCCAGCTGTAATCGCTCTTAGAGACTTACCCAGGAAGACTCCCAGCTGGAATCACTCTTAGAGACTTACCCAGAAAGACTCCCAGCTGTAATCACTCTTAGAGACTTACCCAGGAAGACTCCCAGCTGTAATCACTCTTAGAGACTTACCCAGAAAGACTCCCAGCTGTAATCACTCTTAGAGACTTACCCAGGAAGACTCCCAGCTGTAATCACTCTTAGAGACTTACCCAGAAAGACTCCCAGCTGTAATCACTCTTAGAGACTTACCCAGGAAGACTCCCAGCTGTAATCACTCTTAGAGAATTACCCAGGAAGACTCCCAGCTGTAATCACTCTTAGAGAATTACCCAGAAAGACTCCCAGCTGTAATCACTCTTAGAGACTTACCCAGGAAGACTCCCAGCTGTAATCACTCTTAGAGAATTACCCAGAAAGACTCCCAGCTGTAATCGCTCTTAGAGATTTACCCAGGAAGACTCCCAGCTGTAATCACTCTTAGAGAATTACCCAGAAAGACTCCCAGCTGTAATCACTCTTAGAGAATTACCCAGAAAGACTCCCAGCTGTAATCACTCTTAGAGACTTACCCAGGAAGACTCCCAGCTGTAATCACTCTTAGAGACTTACCCAGGAAGACTCCCAGCTGTAATCACTCTTAGAGACTTACCCAGGAAGACTCCCAGCTGTAATCACTCTTAGAGACTTACCCAGGAAGACTCCCAGCTGTAATCACTCTTAGAGACTTACCCAGGAAGACTCCCAGCTGTAATCACTCTTAGAGACTTACCCAGGAAGACTCCCAGCTGTAATCACTCTTAGAGACTTACCCAGGAAGACTCCCAGCTGTAATCACTCTTAGAGACTTACCCAGGAAGACTCCCAGCTGTAATCACTCTTAGAGACTTACCCAGGAAGACTCCCAGCTGTAATCACTCTTAGAGAATTACCCAGGAAGACTCCCAGCTGGAATCACTCTTAGAGACTTACCCAGGAAGACTCCCAGCTGTAATGACTCTTAGAGACTTACCCAGAAAGACTCCCAGCTGTAATCACTCTTAGAGACTTACCCAGAAAGACTCCCAGCTGTAATGACTCTTAGAGACTTACCCAGGAAGACTCCCAGCTGTAATCACTCTTAGAGACTTACCCAGGAAGACTCCCAGCTGTAATCACTCTTAGAGACTTACCCAGGAAGACTCCCAGCTGTAATCACTCTTAGAGACTTACCCAGGAAGACTCCCAGCTGTAATCACGCTTAGAGACTTACCCAGGAAGACTCCCAGCTGTAATCACTCTCAGAGACTTACCCAGGAAGACTCCCAGCTGTAATCACTCTCAGAGACTTACCCAGGAAGACTCCCAGCTGTAATCGCTCTTAGAGACTTACCCAGGAAGACTCCCAGCTGTAATCGCTCTTAGAGACTTACCCAGGAAGACTCCCAGCTGTAATCGCTCTTAGAGACTTACCCAGGAAGACTCCCAGCTGTAATCGCTCTTAGAGACTTACCCAGAAAGACTCCCAGCTGTAATGACTCTTAGAGACTTACCCAGAAAGACTCCCAGCTGTAATCACTCTTAGAGACTTACCCAGGAAGACTCCCAGCTGTAATCACTCTTAGAGACTTACCCAGGAAGACTCCCAGCTGTAATCACTCTTAGAGACTTACCCAGGAAGACTCCCAGCTGTAATCACTCTTAGAGACTTACCCAGAAAGACTCCCAGCTGTAATCACTCTTAGAGACTTACCCAGGAAGACTCCCAGCTGTAATCACGCATAGAGACTTACCCAGGAAGACTCCCAGCTGTAATCACTCTTAGAGACTTACCCAGAAAGACTCCCAGCTGTAATCACTCTTAGAGACTTACCCAGGAAGACTCCCAGCTGTAATCACTCTTAGACACTTACCCAGGAAGACTCCCAGCTGTAATCACTCTTAGACACTTACCCAGAAAGACTCACAGCTGTAATCACTCTTAGAGACTTACCCAGGAAGACTCCCAGCTGTAATGACTCTTAGAGACTTACCCAGAAAGACTCCCAGCTGTAATCACTCTTAGAGACTTACCCAGGAAGACTCCCAGCTGTAATCACTCTTAGAGACTTACCCAGGAAGACTCCCAGCTGTAATCACTCTTAGAGACTTACCCAGGAAGACTCCCAGCTGTAATCACTCTTAGAGACTTACCCAGGAAGACTCCCAGCTGTAATGACTCTTAGAGACTTACCCAGGAAGACTCCCAGCTGTAATCACTCTTAGAGACTTACCCAGGAAGACTCCCAGCTGTAATGACTCTTAGAGACTTACCCAAGAAGACTCCCAGCTGTAATCACTCTTAGAGACTTACCCAAGAAGACTCCCAGCTGTAATCACTCTTAGAGACTTACCCAGGAAGACTCTCAGCTGGAATCACTCTTAGAGACTTACCCAGGAAGACTCCCAGCTGGAATCACTCTTAGAGACTTACCCAGGAAGACTCCCAGCTGTAATCACTCTTAGAGACTTACCCAGGAAGACTCCCAGCTGTAATCACTCTTAGAGACTTACCCAGGAAGACTCCCAGCTGTAATCACTCTTAGAGACTTACCCAGGAAGACTCCCAGCTGTAATCACTCTTAGAGACTTACCCAGAAAGACTCCCAGCTGTAATCACTCTTAGAGACTTACCCAGGAAGACTCCCAGCTGTAATCACGCATAGAGACTTACCCAGGAAGACTCCCAGCTGTAATCACTCTTAGAGACTTACCCAGAAAGACTCCCAGCTGTAATCACTCTTAGAGACTTACCCAGGAAGACTCCCAGCTGTAATCACTCTTAGAGACTTACCCAGGAAGACTCCCAGCTGTAATCACTCTTAGACACTTACCCAGAAAGACTCACAGCTGTAATCACTCTTAGAGACTTACCCAGGAAGACTCCCAGCTGTAATGACTCTTAGAGACTTACCCAGAAAGACTCCCAGCTGTAATCACTCTTAGAGACTTACCCAGGAAGACTCCCAGCTGTAATCACTCTTAGAGACTTACCCAGGAAGACTCCCAGCTGTAATCACTCTTAGAGACTTACCCAGGAAGACTCCCAGCTGTAATCACTCTTAGAGACTTACCCAGGAAGACTCCCAGCTGTAATGACTCTTAGAGACTTACCCAGGAAGACTCCCAGCTGTAATCACTCTTAGAGACTTACCCAGGAAGACTCCCAGCTGTAATGACTCTTAGAGACTTACCCAGGAAGACTCCCAGCTGTAATCACTCTTAGAGACTTACCCAAGAAGACTCCCAGCTGTAATCACTCTTAGAGACTTACCCAGGAAGACTCTCAGCTGTAATCACTCTTAGAGACTTACCCAGGAAGACTCCCAGCTGGAATCACTCTTAGAGACTTACCCAGGAAGACTCCCAGCTGTAATCACTCTTAGAGACTTACCCAGGAAGACTCCCAGCTGCCAAAGGTGTTTCTTAACATGTATTGATTCAAGGAAGACTGTTTTTATTTATTTTCTATTCATCTTTAAAAAATGTTTACAAACTTTGACAGAGTATTTTGTGTAGATTGTTGATAATTTTTTTTACATTTGAATCCCACTTTGTAACACAATAAAATGTGACGAAATCCAAGGATACTTTCGCAAGGCCCTGTATTTATGATGCAAGGTGATTTGTAGATCAGTCCGTCTCGATTCGCCTTTCAAGTCGGCTTCAATGTCGAAGGCGCCTAATGAGTCACCTATACTCAGCAATGCATCAGGTTTTCCACTCATTTATTTAACTTGGGACCGTGCTAATATGTCATCATTGACACATTTCAGTAGATTGATGTTATTTATTTTATGAATTAGCTGTTTTGTTTGATTGGCCTATGAGACTTTGGCTGTGTATATAATCTTTGTCATTCAGGACGTTGACCATTAGATAATGAGTAGGCCAGTAGTTCATAGCTGTTCTTTCTACCTTTCAGATCTTTTCCATGGACAAACATCTAAACTTTCCAGCTACACGGTTGTAAAGCCTCAGCTTATTCACAGGAGATGGGCAAGAAATGCCGACAGACTTCCTGAATCGGGAAAGGTAAGATGACCTCTACAGGTCTCCCAACTTGTGTTTTGGCACGTGATGGTAAATGACGACTGGTGTATTTTCACGTGACTGTGTTGTTGCAACTCATTTCAGACTGAAGAACCTGAGGAACGTTCTTATTCGTTGATCATTGACAACAAGGAACATTTCCTCCGTCTTAAAAATAACAAGTATGCCAGTTTTATTTTCTATTACGTTCTAGTAATGACCTTAAGGTCACACAATTCTATTCTTGTGGAGTGATCGGTGGATTTTTTTTTTCTTTTGTCATCAGAGAGTTTTTATCCAAAAGCTTTGTTCAGTTTTCCCATGAAGCCAGTGGGAATCTGACGCCTACATATCCTAAACCTGATGTAAGTAGCAGAGACTACATTGCAGAATGACATTGGATGGATTGTAAGGGGAGACTCGGGTGGGAGGGGGACTGACAAGCTGGATGGGGTGGGAGGGGGACTGACGAGCTGGGTGGGATGGGAGGGGGACTGACGAGCTGGATGGGGCGGGAGGGGGACTGACGAGCTGGATGGGGTGGGAGGGGGACTGACGAGCTGGATGGGGTGGGGACTGACAAGCTGGATGGGGCGGGGACTGACAAGCTGGATGGGGCGGGAGGGGGACTGACGAGCTGGATGGGGTGGGGACTGACAAGCTGGATGGGGCGGGGACTGACAAGCTGGATGGGGTGGGAGGGGGACTGACGAGCTGGGTGGGATGGGAGGGGGACTGACGAGCTGGATGGGGCGGGAGGGGGACTGACGAGCTGGATGGGAGGGGAGGGGGACTGACGAGCTGGATGTGAGGGGGAGGGGGACTGACGAGCTGGATGGGAGGGGGACTGACGAGCTGGACGAGCTGGATGGGGTGGGGTGGGAGGGGGACTGACGAGCTGGATGGGGTGGGAGGGGGACTGACGAGCTGGATGGGGTGGGAGGGGGACTGACGAGCTGGGTGGGGTGGGAGGGGGACTGACGAGCTGGGTGGGGTGGGAGGGGGACTGACGAGCTGGGTGGGGTGGGAGGGGGACTGACGAGCTGGGTGGGGTGGGAGGGGGACTGACGAGCTGGATGGGAGGGGGACTGACGAGCTGGATGTGAGGGGGAGGGGGACTGACGAGCTGGATGGGAGGGGGACTGACGAGCTGGACGAGCTGGATGGGGTGGGGTGGGAGGGGGACTGACGAGCTGGATGGGGTGGGAGGGGGACTGACGAGCTGGATGGGGTGGGAGGGGGACTGACGAGCTGGGTGGGGTGGGAGGGGGACTGACGAGCTGGGTGGGGTGGGAGGGGGACTGACGAGCTGGGTGGGGTGGGAGGGGGACTGACGAGCTGGATGGGAGGGGGACTGACGAGCTGGGTGGGAGGGGGACTGACGAGCTGGGTGGGAGGGGAGGGGGACTGACGAGCTGGACGAGCTGGATGGGGTGGGAGGGGGACTGACGAGCTGGATGGGGTGGGAGGGGGACTGACGAGCTGGATGGGAGGGGAGGGGGACTGACGAGCTGGACGAGCTGGATGGGGTGGGAGGGGGACTGACGAGCTGGATGGGGTGGGAGGGGGACTGACGAGCTGGATGGGAGGGGAGGGGGACTGACGAGCTGGATGGGAGGGGAGGGGGACTGACGAGCTGGATGGGAGGGGAGGGGGACTGACGAGCTGGACGAGCTGGATGGGGTGGGAGGGGGACTGACGAGCTGGATGGGGTGGGAGGGGGACTGACGAGCTGGGTGGGAGGAGGACTGACGAGCTGGGTGGGGTGGGAGGGGGACTGACGAGCTGGGTGGGAGGGGGACTGACGAGCTGGACGAGCTGGATGGGGTGGGGTGGGAGGGGGACTGACAAGCTGGGTGGGGTGGGAGGGGGACTGACGAGCTGGACGAGCTGGATGGGGTGGGGTGGGAGGGGGACTGACAAGCTGGGTGGGGTGGGGTGGGAGGGGGACTGACGAGCTGGATGGGAGGGGGCTGACGAGCTGGATGGGGTGGGAGGGGGGGATACATACATACACAAATACGATTTGTTTAACACTTTTTGGTTCCTACATGATTCCATATGTGTTATTTCATAGTTTTGATGTCTTCAATATTATTCTACAATGTAGAAAATAGTAAAAATAAAGAAAAACCCTTGAATGACTAGGTGTGTCCAAACTTTTGACTGGTACTTTACATACATACGTTATGGCTGTATATTTCCACATGGCGGTTTTAAATGGCATGCCTGTTTATAGCTGCCTGTCACTTGGTGGTGTGTTGCAGGTCCATTGTTATTACCATGGTGATGTGTGTGTTGCAGGTCCATTGTTATTACCATGGTGATGTGGAGGATCATGAAGAATCTTTGGTCGCCCTCAGCACCTGCTCAGGTCTCAGGTCTGTCTCTCCTTCACTTATATATAATATAATAATACTAACCCTCAGTACCTACTGACCTCAGGTCTGTCTCTCATTCACTAATATATAATATAATAATACTAACCCTCAGTACCTACTGACCTCAGGTCTGTCTCTCATTCACTAATATATAATATAATAATACTAACCCTCAGTATCTACTGACCTCAGGTCTGTCTCCCATTCACTAATATATAATATAATAATACTAACCCTCAGTACCTACTGACCTCAGGTCTGTCTCCCATTCACTAATATATAATATAATAATACTAACCCTCAGTACCTACTGACCTCAGGTCTGTCTCTCATTCACTAATATATAATATAATAATACTAACCCTCAGTACCTACTGACCTCAGGTCTGTCTCTCATTCACTAATATATAATATAATAATACTAACCCTCAGTATCTACTGACCTCAGGTCTGTCTCCCATTCACTAATATATAATATAATAATACTAACCCTCAGTACCTACTGACCTCAGGTCTGTCTCCCATTCACTAATATATAATATAATAATACTAACCCTCAGTATCTACTGACCTCAGGTCTGTCTCTCATTCACTAATATATAATAATACTAACCCTCAGTATCTACTGACCTCAGGTCTGTCTCTCATTCACTTATATATAATATAATAATACTAACCCTCAGTACCTACTGACCTCAGGTCTGTCTCCCATTCACTAATATAATAATACTAACCCTCAGTACCTACTGACCTCAGGTCTGTCTCTCATTCACTAATATATAATAATACTAACCCTCAGTATCTACTGACCTCAGGTCTGTCTCTCCTTCACTAATATATAATATAATAATACTAACCCTCAGTATCTACTGACCTCAGGTCTGTCTCTCATTCACTAATATATAATATAATAATACTAACCCTCAGTATCTACTGACCTCAGGTCTGTCTCTCATTCACTAATATATAATATAATAATACTAACCCTCAGTATCTACTGACCTCAGGTCTGTCTCTCATTCACTAATATATAATATAATAATACTAACCCTCAGTATCTACTGACCTCAGGTCTGTCTCTCATTCACTAATATATAATAATACTAACCCTCAGTACCTACTGACCTCAGGTCTGTCTCTCATTCACTAATATATAATATAATAATACTAACCCTCAGTATCTACTGACCTCAGGTCTGTCTCTCCTTCACTAATATATAATATAATAACACTAACTCTCGGTACCTGCTGACCTCAGGTCTGTTTTATATTATAATAATAATATATGCCATTTAGCTTTTATCCAAAGCACCTAACAGTTATGTGTTCATACATTTGATGTGTGGGTGGTCGTGGCAATCAAACCTAATATCCTGGCGTTGTATGAGACAAGCTCTACTAACTGAACTACAGAGGACCATGTTCTACTAACTGAACTACAGAGGACCATGTTCTACTAACTGAACTACAGAGGACCATGTTCTACTAACTGAGCTACAGAGGACCATGTTCTACTAACTGAACTACAGAGGACCATGTTCTACTAACTGAGCTACAGAGGACCATGTTCTACTAACTGAACTACAGAGGACCATGTTCTACTAACTGAACTACAGAGGACCATGTTCTACTAACTGAACTACAGAGGACCATGTTCTACTAACTGAACTACAGAGGACCATGGTCTACTAACTGAACTACAGAGGACCATGGTCTACTAACTGAACTACAGAGGACCATGGTCTACTAACTGAACTACAGAGGACCATGGTCTACTAACTGAACTACAGAGGACCATGGTCTACTAACTGAACTACAGAGGACCATGTTCTACTAACTGAGCTACAGAGGACCATGTTCTACTAACTGAGCTACAGAGGACCATGCTCTACTAACTGAACTACAGAGGACCATGCTCTACTAACTGAACTACAGAGGACCATGCTCTACTAACTGAACTACAGAGGACCATGCTCTACTAACTGAACTACAGAGGACCATGCTCTACTAACTGAACTACAGAGGACCATGGTCTACTAACTGAACTACAGAGGACCATGGTCTACTAACTGAACTACAGAGGACCATGGTCTACTAACTGAACTACAGAGGACCATGGTCTACTAACTGAACTACAGAGGACCATGGTCTACTAACTGAACTACAGAGGACCATGGTCTACTAACTGAACTACAGAGGACCATGGTCTACTAACTGAACTACAGAGGACCATGGTCTACTAACTGAACTACAGAGGACCATGGTCTACTAACTGAACTACAGAGGACCATGGTCTACTAACTGAACTACAGAGGACCATGGTCTACTAACTGAACTACAGAGGACCATGGTCTACTAACTGAACTACAGAGGACCATGTTCTACTAACTGAACTACAGAGGACCATGTTCTACTAACTGAACTACAGAGGACCATGTTCTACTAACTGAACTACAGAGGACCATGTTCTACTAACTGAACTACAGAGGACCATGTTCTACTAACTGAACTACAGAGGACCATGTTCTACTAACTACAGAGGACCATGTTCTACTAACTACAGAGGACCATGTTCTACTAACTACAGAGGACCATGTTCTACTAACTACAGAGGACCATGCTCTACTAACTACAGAGGACCATGCTCTACTAACTGAACTACAGAGGACCATGTTCTACTAACTGAACTACAGAGGACCATGTTCTACTAACTGAACTACAGGCTTTACGGCTAAAGCACCACAAACGATTATGTTAGGTCAGAGCCAAGTCACATCAATTTACAGAAATACTCATCATAAATGTTGATGAAAATACAAGTGTTAGACATGGAAATATAGATAAACTTCTCCTTAATGCAACCGCTGTGTCAGATTTAAAAAAAAAAAAAAAAAAAAAAACTTTACCGAAAAAGCACACCATGCAATAATCTGAGTACAGCTTTCAGACAACAAAGCAGCCAAACAGATATCCGCCATGTTGTGCAGTCAACAGAAGTCAGAAATAGCGTTATAAATATTCACTTACCTTTGATGATCCTCATCAGAATGCACACCCAGGAATCCCAGTTCCACAATAAATGTTTGATTTGTTTGATAAAGTCCCTCATTTATGGCCAAATACCTCCTTGTTGTTCGCGTGTTTAGTACACAATCCCAAATCACGACGCGCCGGCAAGTCCATGCGAAAGTTCAGACTAAAAGTTATATTACGGTTCGTAGAAACATGTCAAACGATGTATAGAATCAATCTTTAGGATGTTTTTATCATAAATCTTCAATAATGTTCCAACCGGAGAATTCCTTTGTCTGTAGAAATGCAATGGAACGCAGCTAACTCTCACGTGAACGCGCGTCACGAGCTCATGGCACTCTGCCAGACACCTGGCTCAAACAGCCCTTATGAGCCCCCACTTCACAGTAGAAGCATCAAACAAGGTTCTAAAGACTGTTGACATCTAGTGGAAGCCTTAGGGAGTGCAATATGACCCCATAGACACTGTTTTCGATAGGGGATGAGTTGAAAAACTACAAACCTCAGATTTCCCACTTCCTGGTTGGATTTCTTCTCAGGTTTTTGCCTGCCATATGAGTTATGTTATACTCAGACATCATTCAAACAGTTTTAGAAACTTCAGAGTGTTTTCTATCCAAATCTACTAATAATATGCATATATTAGCAACATATATTTCCCTGTCCTCTCCTTCTAATCGATGACTTCAGCTTGATTCAAGGAAATGTTGTGAAACCATTGTGGTGATCTGTAATTTGTCAGCGTTGATTATGTCTGTCTGTCTGTCTGCACTTCTTCTTCGTAGGGGTGTCATTCTCCTTGGCAACCAGAGTTATGGGCTGGAACCAGTCAAGCAGTCGACAAACAACGAGCACCTCCTCTACCGCCTGGAGCACAGCCAATCGGAGCCCTTTGTCTGTGGAGTGACCAATGAGACGTCGCACACTGAGAGTCACTCGTCTTTCGACCCTTCCCTCTCGATGACGGCACTTTTACGGGTTGGGATGTTTCCGTTACGCAGCATAGCAGAACGTAACAGATATTAAAGTGTTTACAGGGTGAATGTACTGGATGTTTCCATTACGCAGCAGAATGTAACAGATATTAAAGTGTTTTCAGGGTGAATGTACTGGATGTCTGTCAGACTAAACACGTGGGAATGGATGTACCAGTCTGACTAAGGACTTTCTTTCATTTCTTCTTCTTAACAGAGAAAACGTAATTTACCTCAGACCAGATATGTAGAGTTGGTGTTGGTTGCGGACTTTCTCAGGGTAAAATACTTACTATTTTTCAAATTTTATAAATGTATAACTTTCAATAGGCTAACACAGAGGTTTTTCGACCTCTCCTCTTGGACCGCCCAGCCATTCCATGTATTTTAACTATTCCCCAGCTAACACACCTGATTTCAACTTGTCAACTAATCATCAAGCCCTTTCAATAGGTCAATCAGGTGAGATAGTTCAGGGCTAGAACAACATTGTGAAAATGTCTGAGGGTCCTCGAGGAGAGGTTTCAGAACCACTTGCCTAATGGATAATCCTACGTCAATGCTACTCCAATGGATTGTATTCGAATGTGTAATGATGATCAACTGACTGAGTTCTGCCTCTTTCTGAACATGTCCACAGTATACCTACAAGAAGAAGAACGAGACAGCGGTGCGAGAGGAGATGGTGGAACTAGCCAATCTGCTGGATGGGGTGACTAAACATCTCTCTCTCTCTCTCTCTCTCTGTCTCTCTCTCTCGCTACTCAGTCTCAAGCAAACAACAATGTTACACTGAAACGTACTTCCTCAGTCCTCTTCATCCTCATTGGCTACAATGAGCTCTTCCCCCAGGAGAAGCTAGAGAAAGTACTAGACCAGGGGTGTTCAAATGTTACCCTGGGAGGTCCGGACTACTGCTGCTTGTCTGTTCTATCTGATCGTTAATATCACCCACCTGGTGTCCCAGGTCTAAATCAGGCCCTGATCATTAATATCACCCCACCTGGTGTCCCAGGTCTAAATCAGGCCCTGATCATTAATATCACCCCACCTGGTGTCCCAGGTCTAAATCAGGCCCTGATCATTAATATCACCCCACCTGGTGTCCCAGGTCTAAATCAGGCCCTGATCATTAATATCACCCCACCTGGTGTCCCAGGTCTAAATCAGTCCCTGATTAGAGGGGAACAATTAACTAAGTAGCTTCCAGGTCCAGATTGGAATTTGACCAGACAATCAAATGTATTTATTTATAAAGCCCTTTTTACATCAGCAGACATAAACTCCCTAGAAAGGAAGGAACCTAGGAAGAAACCTAGAGAGGAACCAGGCTCTAAGGGGGTTTGAACTCCCTAGAAAGGAAGGAACCTAGAGAGGAACCAGGCTTTGAGGGGTTTGAACTCCCTAGAAAGGAAGGAACTTAGGAAGAAACCTAGAGGAACCAGGCTCTGATGAGGTTTGAACTCCCTAGAAAGGAAGGAACCTCGGAAGAAACATAGAGAGGAACCAGGCTCTGAGGGGTGGCCAGTCCTCTGGCTCTGGCTGTGCCGGCTGGAGATTATAAGAGCACATGGCCATTAAGTTAACATTTGTTCTTCAAGATGACCAGCAGGGTCAACTAATAATTACAGTAGTTTTATATAGGATGCAACAGGTCAGCTACCAGGTCCAGATTTGAATTTGAGGGTACGAGACTATGTGTCTGTGTGTCTGTAAATACTTAGCTTAACGTGATATATTTTCTATGTATTCTGTATTCGTCTGCAGTACTATAAGAAGCTGAATATCCGCGTGGTGCTGGTAGGCCTGGAGATCTTTAAGGACGCCAACCCCTTCAGCGTGGACGGCTCTGCAGGGGAAGTGTTGGGGCTGTTCGTCAAGTGGAGGAAGACGGATCTGCTACCGCGGATCAGGCACGATGACGCACAGCTCATTGTGTGAGTTGGAGAGATGTACGGTCTCTGATTGGCTCAGTTGGGAAGAGAATGATGCCTGATAGGTTATGGGTTCAATTCCCACAGTGATCACTTGTACACATACTAACAATGCATACAGTCACTACATTGTGTACGTGGCTTTGGAAAAAACTGTCTGCTAAATGGTATATTCTGTTGTATTCGATATTTGCATATGTCAGTACGTTTTATTTAAGTTTGTCTCCTTTTTTATTTTGTTCCGTTTTATTTATTTATTTTTTATTTCACCTTTTATTTAACCAGGTAGGCAAGTTGAGAACACGTTCTCATTTACAATTGTGACCTGGCCAAGATAAAGCAAAGCAGTTCGACACATACAACAACACAGAGTTACACATGGAGTAAAACAAACATACAGTCAATAATACAGTAGAAAATAAGTCTATATACAATGTGAGCAAGTGAGGTGAGATGAGGGAGGTGAAGGCAAAAAATAAATAAATAAAATGATTTGAATACGGCTGGTGTGTAGTCTTTAGTCAGGTCTGGGATTAACATCTGACGACAGACTATCACGTGTTCATCTATAATACAGAGCAGTTTGTCTCCAGTCACTGCATAACGATGACCAGTTGATAGATGTTTAAATTGTGTCCCGATAGCCGATCATCTTAAACCCTACGAGGTCGGACCACTGCTGGTTTTCTCCTCTACCTGATAGTGAATATCACCCACCTGGTGTCCCAGGTCTAAATCAGGCCCTGATCATTAATATCACCCACCTGGTGTCCCAGGTCTAAATCAGTCCCTGGTCATTAATATCACCCACCTGGTGTCCCAGGTCTAAATCAGGCCCCTATCATTAATATCACCCACCTGGTGTCCCAGGTCTAAATCAGGCCCTGATCATTAATATCACCCACCTGGTGTCCCAGGTCTAAATCAGTCCCTGATCATTAATATCACCCACCTGATGTCCCAGGTCTAAATCAGGCCCTGATCATTAATATCACCCACCGGGTGTCCCAGGTCTAAATCAGGCCCTGATCATTAATATCACCCACCGGGTGTCCCAGGTCTAAATCAGGCCCTGATCATTAATATCACCCCACCTGGTGTCCCAGGTCTAAATCAGGCCCTGATCATTAATATCACCCCACCTGGTGTCCCAGGTCTAAATCAGGCCCTGATCATTAATATCACCCACCTGGTGTCCCAGGTCTAAATCAGGCCCTGATCATTAATATCACCCACCTGGTGTCCCAGGTCTAAATCAGTCCCTGATCATTAATATCACCCACCTGGTGTCCCAGGTCTAAATCAGGCCCTGATCATTAATATCACCCACCTGGTGTCCCAGGTCTAAATCAGGCCCTGATCATTAATATCACCCACCTGGTGTCCCAGGTCTAAATCAGTCCCTGATCATTAATATCACCCACCTGGTGTCCCAGGTCTAAATCAGGCCCTGATCATTAATATCACCCACCTGGTGTCCCAGGTCTAAATCAGTCCCTGATCATTAATATCACCCACCTGGTGTCCCAGGTCTAAATCAGGCCCTGATCATTAATATCACCCACCTGGTGTCCCAGGTCTAAATCAGGCCCTGATCATTAATATCACCCACCTGGTGTCCCAGGTCTAAATCAGTCCCTGATCATTAATATCACCCACTTGGTGTCCCAGGTCTAAATCAGGCCCTGATTATTAATATCACCCCACCTGGTGTCCCAGGTCTAAATCAGGCCCTGATCATTAATATCACCCACCTGGTGTCCCAGGTCTAAATCAGGCCCTGATCATTAATATCACCCCACCTGGTGTCCCAGATCTAAATCAGGCCCTAATCAGTAATATCACCCACTTGGTGTCCCAGGTCCAACTCAGTGGAGGAACAATGAACTAAAGCAGTGGAACTGGTTTCCAGGCCCACAGTTGAATTTGAGGGTTAAACTCAGTGTCGACTGATGGGAGTTGGAATGTATTTTCTGTCATGTAAGTTGACTGTAGTGTCGACTGATGGGAGTTGGAATGTATTTTCTGTCATGTAAACCGATCTACAGCTACAATACATTTTTTATGTTTCCCCAGTGGTCTGTTAGTTGTTCATCTTTGTTTTGTCCTGTAATGTTTTATACGTTTTCTCAGTGGTCTGTTAGTTGATCATCTTTGTTTTGTCCTGTAATGTTTTATATGTTTTCTCAGTGGTCTGTTAGTTGATCATCTTTGTTTTGTCCTGTAATGTTTTCTCAGTGGTCTGTTAGTTGATCATCTTTGTTTTGTCCTGTAATGTTTTCTCAGTGGTCTGTTAGTTGATCATCTTTGTTTTGTCCTGTAATGTTTTCTCAGTGGTCTGTTAGTTGATCATCTTTGTTTTGTCCTGTAATGTTGTCTCAGTGGTCTGTTAGTTGATCATCTTTGTTTTGTCCTGTAATGTTTTATACGTTTTCTCAGGGGTCTGTTAGTTGATCATCTTTGTTTTGCCCTGTAATGTTTTATACGTTTTCTCAGGGGTCTGTTAGTTGATCATCTTTGTTTTGTCCTGTAATGTTTTATATGTTTTCTCAGTGGTCTGTTAGTTGATCATCTGTTTTGCCCTGTAATGTTTTATATGTTTTTCTCTCTTTGTTTCCCAGTGGTCTGTTAGTTGATCATCTCTGTTTTGTCCTGTAATGTTTTCTCAGTGGTCTGTTAGTTGATCATCTTTGTTTTGTCCTGTAATGTTTTCTCAGGGGTCTGTTAGTTGATCATCTCTGTTTTGTCCTGTAATGTTTTATGTTTTTCTCTCTTTGTTTCCCAGTGGTCTTGGGGGAGCGTATGCGGGAGGCATCCTGGGCATGGCGTTCGTGGGCACAGTGTGTTCGATGGCCACCGCTGGAGGAATCAATGTGGTCAGTAGTGATAGGTTTGGTTTCTAAGCTTCATGTATTATTCACCATTAGGGGTGGAGTATTCACCATTAGGGGTGGAGTATTCACCATTAGGGGTGGAGTATTCACCATTAGGGGTGGAGTATTCACCATTAGGGGTGGAGTATTCACCATTAGGGGTGTAGCAGATTAATCCTTGTAACCTAGACAGGACCCTAACACCTAGCAGACCAATCCTTGTAACCTAGACAGGACCCTAACACCTAGCAGACCAATCCTTGTAACCTAGACAGGACAGTAACACCTAGCAGACTAATCCTTGTAACCTAGACAGGACCCTAACACCTAGCAGACCAATCCTTGTAACCTAGACAGGACCCTAACACCTAGCAGACCAATCCGTGTAACCTAGACAGGACCCTAACACCTAGCAGACCAATCCTTGTAACCTAGACACGACCCTAACACCTAGCATACTAATCCTTGTAACCTAGACAGGACCCTAACACCTAGCAGACCAATCCTTGTAACCTAGACAGGACCCTAACACCTAGCAGACCAATCCTTGTAACCTAGACAGGACCCTAACACCTAGCAGACCAATCCTTGTAACCTAGACAGGACCCTAACACCTAGCAGACCAATCCTTGCAACCTAGACAGGACCCTAACACCTAGCAGACTAATCCTTGTAACCTAGACAGGACCCTAACACCTAGCAGACTAATCCTTGTAACCTAGACAGGACAGTAACACCTAGCAGACTAATCCTTGTAACCTAGACAGGACCCTAACACCTAGCAGACCAATCCTTGTAACCTAGACAGGACCCTAACACCTAGCAGACCAATCCGTGTAACCTAGACAGGACCCTAACACCTAGCAGACCAATCCTTGTAACCTAGACAGGACCCTAACACCTAGCAGACTAATCCTTGCAACCTAGACAGGACCCTAACACCTAGCAGACTAATCCTTGTAACCTAGACAGGACCCTAACACCTAGCAGACTAATCCTTGTAACCTAGACAGGACCCTAACACCTAGCAGACTAATCCTTGTAACCTAGACAGGACCCTAACACCTAGCAGACTAATCCTTGTAACCTAGACAGGACCCTAACACCTAGCAGACTAATCCTTGTAACCTAGACAGGACCCTAACACCTAGCAGACTAATCCTTGTAACTTAGACAGGACCCTAACACCTAGCAGACTAATCCTTGTAACCTAGACAGGACAGTAACACCTAGCAGACTAATCCTTGTAACCTAGACAGGACCCTAACACCTAGCAGACTAATCCTTGTAACCTAGACAGGACCCTAACACCTAGCAGACTAATCCTTGTAACTTAGACAGGACCCTAACACCTAGCAGACTAATCCTTGTAACCTAGACAGGACAGTAACACCTAGCAGACTAATCCTTGTAACCTAGACAGGACCCTAACACCTAGCAGACTAATCCTTGTAACCTAGACAGGACCCTAACACCTAGCAGACTAATCCTTGTAACCTAGACAGGACAGTAACACCTAGCTGACTAATCCTTGTAACCTAGACAGGACCGTAACACCTAGCAGACTAATCCTTGTAACCTAGACAGGACCGTAACACCTAGCAGACTAATCCTTGTAACCTAGACAGGACCGTAACACCTAGCAGACTAATCCTTGTAACCTAGACAGGACCGTAACACCTAGCAGACTAATCCTTGTAACCTAGACAGGACCCTAACACCTAGCAGACTAATCATTGTAACCCAGCCAGGACAGTAACACCTAGCAGACTGATCCTTGTAACCTAGACAGGACCCTAACACCTAGCAGACTGATCCTTGTAACCTAGACAGGACCCTAACACCTAGCAGACTAATCCTTGTAACCCAGCCAGGACAGTAACACCTAGCAGACTAATCCTTGTAACCCAGCCAGGACAGTAACATCTAGCAGACTGATCCTTGTAACCTAGACAGGACCCTAACACCTAGCAGACTAATCCTTGTAACCCAGCCAGGACAGTAACACCTAGCAGACTGATCCTTGTAACCTAGACAGGACCCTAACACCTAGCAGACTAATCCTTGTAACCCAGCCAGGACAGTAACACCTAGCAGACTAATCCTTGTAACCCAGCCAGGACCCTAACACCTAGCAGTAATCCTTGTAACCCAGCCAGGACAGTAACACCTAGCAGTAATCCTTGTAACCCAGCCAGGACAGTAACACCTAGCAGACTAATCCTTGTAACCCAGCCAGGACAGTAACACCTAGCAGGCTAATCCTTGTAACCTAGACAGGACCCTAACACCTAGCAGACTAATCCTTGTAACCTAGACAGGACCCTAACACCTAGCAGTAATCCTTGTAACCCAGCCAGGACAGTAACACCTAGCAGACTAATCCTTGTAACCCAGCCAGGACAGTAACACCTAGCAGTAATCCTTGTAACCCAGCCAGGACCCTAACACCTAGCAGACTAATCCTTGTAACCCAGCCAGGACAGTAACACCTAGCAGACTAATCCTTGTAACCTAGACAGGACCCTAACACCTAGCTGACTAATCCTTGTAACCTAGACAGGACCCTAACACCTAGCAGACTAATCCTTGTAACCCAGCCAGGACAGTAACACCTAGCAGACTAATCCTTGTAACCTAGACAGGACCCTAACACCTAGCAGACTAATCCTTGTAACCTAGACAGGACCCTAACACCTAGCAGACTAATCCTTGTAACCTAGACAGGACCCTAACACCTAGCAGACTAATCCTTGTAACCCAGCCAGGACAGTAACACCTAGCAGACTAATCCTTGTAACACCTAGCAGTAATCCTTGTAACCCAGCCAGGACCCTAACACCTAGCAGACTAATCCTTGTAACCTAGACAGGACCCTAACACCTAGCAGACTAATCCTTGTAACCCAGCCAGGACAGTAACACCTAGCAGACTAATCCTTGTAACACCTAGCAGTAATCCTTGTAACCCAGCCAGGACAGTAACACCTAGCAGTAATCCTTGTAACCCAGCCAGGACCCTAACACCTAGCAGACTAATCCTTGTAACCCAGCCAGGACAGTAACACCTAGCAGACTAATCCTTGTAACCCAGCCAGGACAGTAACACCTAGGAGACTAATCCTTGTAACACCTAGCAGACTAATCCTTGTAACCCAGCCAGGACAGTAACACCTAGCAGTAATCCTTGTAACCCAGCCAGGACAGTAACACCTAGCAGACTAATCCTTGTAACCCAGCCAGGACAGTAACACCTAGCAGACTAATCCTTGTAACCTAGACAGGACCCTAACACCTAGCAGACTAATCCTTGTAACCCAGCCAGGACCCTAACACCTAGCAGACTAATCCTTGTAACCCAGCCAGGACCCTAACACCTAGCAGACTAATCCTTGTAACCCAGCCAGGACCCTAACACCTAGCAGACTAATCCTTGTAACCCAGCCAGGACCCTAACACCTAGCAGACTAATCCTTGTAACCCAGCCAGGACCCTAACACCTAGCAGACTAATCCTTGTAACCTAGACAGGACCCTAACACCTAGCAGACTAATCCTTGTAACCCAGCCAGGACCCTAACACCTAGCAGACTAATCCTTGTAACCCAGCCAGGACAGTAACACCTAGCAGACTAATCCTTGTAACCTAGACAGGACCCTAACACCTAGCAGACTAATCCTTGTAACCCAGCCAGGACCCTAACACCTAGCTGACTAATCCTTGTAACCTAGACAGGACCCTAACACCTAGCTGACTAATCCTTGTAACCTAGACAGGACCCTAACACCTAGCAGACTGATCCTTGTAACCCAGCCAGCTAGCACCATCTGAGGTTGTGGTTGTTAGCGTTGTGAGGTCATGTCAGCCACCTGATAGGTCTAGATTATTCATGAGTCAGTCAGATGTAGAAGACAGTTTGTTCTCAGACACACCATGACTTCCTCCCAAATGGCACCCTATTGTCTGTGTCCCAAATGGCCACCCTATCAAATGGCACCCTATTCCCTTTAAAACACTCATTTTTCCCCGGAGCCTTGATCAACAGTAGTGCACTATAAAGGAATAGGGTGCCATTTTGGACTCATCTCATTAATAACACAGGAGTTAATCTGCTATGCAGATGTAAACCGGTAAAACCAGTCCACGATGACGAAGCACAGTGTCTTTGTGGCATTCCTCAGATTCCTCTGTCTTGTAATGTACCATGTTGTAATACCATGTTCCAAAGGCTCCTGTTAACATTTATAGTATTCAGAGTATTTTTCAACTCCTTTTGTGCTTTTGGTTTAAATCAATTGCCATTTTCTTCTTAAACATATATATATATATTTTTAACCATTCCAAATCTGAACAGCATGTGGTCTTCTATCGAATGTTCTCCACAGTATAGTGGTGACAATCTGGGCTACGTCTCTACTGTAGTGGCCCACGAGATGGGCCATAACCTGGGCATGAATCATGACGACAGCCGCTGCACCTGTAATGGAGGGAGCTGTATCATGGCTGCCACGGCAACGTAAGTAAAGTACTTGCCCAACTGTCATCACCACAAAACTAAAGCAACATTCTCCTTTATTTTCACCCTTTTCCTTAGCATTGTCTTTTCAGAGGCCATCTGCTATTCAACCTGTTTGTTGAACTATATTAGCTGTAAGGTTGCCACTGTATTGGTCAACACTATTTACACTCACCTGCTGAGTTACACTATATATACAAAAGTATGTGGACACCCCTTCAAATGAGTGGATCTGGTTAATTCGGCCACACCCAATGCTGACAAGTGTATAAAATCTAGCACACTGCCATGTAATCTCCATAGACAAACATTGGCAGTAGAATGGCCTTACTGAAGAGCTCAGTGACTTTCAACGTGGCACTGTCATAACGTCAAAATTATGCCCTGCTAGAGACGCCCCGGTCAACTGTAAGTGCTGTTATTGTGAAGTGGAAACGTCTAGGAGCAACAACGGCTCAGCCACGAAGTGGTAGGCCATACAAGCTGCCAGAACGGGACCGCAGAGTGCTGGAGCGAGTAGCGCGTAAAAATTGTCTGTCCTCGGTTGCAACACTCACTACCCAGCTCCAAACTGCCTCTGGAAGCAACTTCAGCACAAGAAGTGTTTGTCGGGAGTTTCATGAAATGGGTTTCCATGGCTGAGCAGCCGCACACAAGCCTAAGATCACCATGCGCAATGCCAAGCGTCTGCTGGAGTGGTGTAAAGCTCGCCGCCATTGGACTCTGGAGTGATGAATCACGCTTCACCATCTGGCAGTCTGACGGACGAATCTGGGTTTTGGAGGATGCCAGGAGAACGCTACCTGCCCCAATGCATAGTGCCAACTGTAAAGTTTGGTGGAGGAGTAATAATGGTCTGGTGCTGTTTTTCATGGTTCGGGCCCCTTAGTTCCAGTGAAGGGAAATCTTAATGCTACAGCATACAATGACATTCTAGACGAGTCTGTTCTTCCAACTTTGTGGCAACAGTTTGGGGAAGGCCCTTTCCTGTTTCAGCATGACAATGCCTCCATGCACAAAGCGAGGTCCATACAGAAATGGTTTGTCGAGATTGGGATGGAAGAACTTGACTGGCCTGCACAGAGCCCTGACCTCAACCCCATCGAACACCTTTGGGATGAATTGGAATGCCGACTGCAAGCCAGACCTAATCATCCAACATCATCCAAACTCACTAATGCTCTTGTGGCTGACTGGAAGCAAGTCCATGCAGAAATGTTCCAACATCTAGTGGAAAGCCTTCCCAGAAGAGTGGAGGCTGTTATAGCAGCAATGTTCCAACATCTAGTGGAAAGCCTTCCCAGAAGAGTGGAGGCTGTTATAGCAGCAAAGCGGGGACGAACTCCATATTAACGCCCATGATTTTAGAATGAGATGTTTGATGAGCAGGTGTCCACATACTTTTGGTCATATTGATAAGTGTATGTCTCATAGAAATGGAGTCATTGATTGTGATTGATTTGAATGATTCCATCGTTATTCACGTACAACATTGTCTGTCTTCTCCTCCCCAGTGGATCCACCCTCTTCAGTGACTGTAGTGCCTCTGACTTTGAGCGTCTGGTCCTGCGTGGAGGAGGGGTGTGTCTGTTGAACCAGCCCTCCCAGTCCAACATCGTCTCCGTGGCTAAATGTGGCAACGGCATGTTAGAGGGAGGAGAGGACTGTGACTGTGGAACACCCCAGGTACTGTCTGACTTCCTGTGGAACACCCCAGGTACTGTCTGACTTCCTGTGGAACACCCCAGGTACTGTCTGACTTCCTGTGGAACACCCCAGGTACTGTCTGACTTCCTGTGGAACACCCCAGGTACTGTCTGACTTCCTGTGGAACACCCCAGGTACTGTCTGACTGACTGTGGAACACCCCAGGTACTGTCTGACTGACTGTGGAACACCCCAGGTACTGTCTGACTGACTGTGGAACACCCCAGGTACTGTCTGACTGACTGTGGAACACCCCAGGTACTGTCTGACTGACTGTGGAACACCCCAGGTACTGTCTGATTGACTGTGGAACACCCCAGGTACTGTCTGACTGACTGTGGAACACCCCAGGTACTGTCTGACTGACTGTGGAACACCCCAGGTACTGTCTGACTGACTGTGGAACACCCCAGGTACTGTCTGACTGACTGTGGAACACCCCAGGTACTGTCTGACTGACTGTGGAACACCCCAGGTACTGTCTGACTTACTGTGGAGACTGACTGTGGAACACCCCAGGTACTGTCTGACTATGGAACACCCCAGGTACTGTCTGACTTCCTGTGGAACACCCCAGGTACTGTCTGACTTCCTGTGGAACACCCCAGGTACTGTCTGACTTCCTGTGGAACACCCCAGGTACTGTCTGACTTCCTGTGGAACACCCCAGGTACTGTCTGACTGACTGTGGAACACCCCCAGGTACTGTCTGACTGACTGTGGAACACCCCAGGTACTGTCTGACTGACTGTGGAACACCCCAGGTACTGTCTGACTGACTGTGGAACACCCCAGGTACTGTCTGACTGACTGTGGAACACCCCAGGTACTGTCTGACTGACTGTGGAACACCCCAGGTACTGTCTGACTGACTGTGGAACACCCCAGGTACTGTCTGACTGACTGTGGAACACCCCAGGTACTGTCTGACTGACTGTGGAACACCCCAGGTACTGTCTGACTGACTGTGGAACACCCCAGGTACTGTCTGACTGACTGTGGAACACCCCAGGTACTGTCTGACTGACTGTGGAACACCCCAGGTACTGTCTGACTTCCTGTCTGTCAACATGGTGCCTCACACATGATACTAGTGGGAAAAGTGACCTATTTAATGGCTTTCTATTAGGCTTGATTCGTTGATTCATTCACACATTGATTCATTCACACATTGATTCATTCACACATTGATTGATGATATTTGGCTGAGAGTTGTGTTAATGGGGGCGTTGGCTTAGAGTTGTGTTAATGGGGGCGTTGGCTGAGTTGTGTTACTTTGTGTTAATGGGGGCGTTGGCTTAGAGTTGTGTTACTTTGTGTTAATGGGGGCGTTGGCTGAGAGTTGTGTTAATGGGGGCGTTGGCTGAGAGTTGTGTTAATGGGGGCGTTGGCTGAGAGTTGTGTTACTTTGTGTTAATGGGGGCGTTGGCTGAGAGTTGTGTTTGTGTTAATGGGGGCGTTGGCTTAGAGTTGTGTTAATGGGGGCGTTGGCTTAGAGTTGTGTTAATGGGGGCGTTGGCTGAGTTGTGTTACTTTGTGTTAATGGGGGCGTTGGCTGAGTGTTGTGTTACTTTGTGTTAATGGGGGCGTTGGCTGAGTGTTGTGTTACTTTGTGTTAATGGGGGCGTTGGCTTAGAGTTGTGTTACTTTGTGTTAATGGGGGCGTTGGCTGAGTTGTGTTAATGGGGGCGTTGGCTGAGAGTTGTGTTACTTTGTGTTAATGGGGGCGTTGGCTGAGTTGTGTTACTTTGTGTTAATGGGGGCGTTGGCTGAGTTGTGTTACTTTGTGTTAATGGGGGCGTTGGCTGAGAGTTGTGTTACTTTGTGTTAATGGGGGCGTTGGCTGAGTTGTGTTACTTTGTGTTAATGGGGGCGTTGGCTGAGAGTTGTGTTACTTTGTGTTAATGGGGGCGTTGGCTGAGTTGTGTTAATGGGGGCGTTGGCTGAGAGTTGTGTTACTTTGTGTTAATGGGGGCGTTGGCTGAGTTGTGTTAATGGGGGCGTTGGCTGAGAGTTGTGTTACTTTGTGTTAATGGGGGCGTTGGCTGAGTTGTGTTAATGGGGGCGTTGGCTGAGAGTTGTGTTACTTTGTGTTAATGGGGGCGTTGGCTGAGAGTTGTGTTAATGGGGGCGTTGGCTGAGAGTTGTGTTAATGGGGGCGTTGGCTGAGAGTTGTGTTAATGGGGGCGTTGGCTGAGAGTTGTGTTACTTTGTGTTAATGGGGGCGTTGGCTGAGAGTTGTGTTTGTGTTAATGGGGGCGTTGGCTGAGAGTTGTTACTTTGTGTTAATGGGGGCGTTGGCTGAGTGTTGTGTTACTTTGTGTTAATGGGGGCGTTGGCTGAGAGTTGTGTTACTTTGTGTTAATGGGGGCGTTGGCTGAGAGTTGTGTTAATGGGGGCGTTGGCTGAGTTGTGTTACTTTGTGTTAATGGGGGCGTTGGCTGAGAGTTGTGTTAATGGGGGCGTTGGCTGAGTTGTGTTACTTTGTGTTAATGGGGGCGTTGGCTGAGAGTTGTTACTTTGTGTTAATGGGGGCGTTGGCTGAGTTGTGTTACTTTGTGTTAATGGGGGCGTTGGCTGAGTGTTGTGTTACTTTGTGTTAATGGGGGCGTTGGCTGAGAGTTGTGTTACTTTGTGTTAATGGGGGCGTTGGCTGAGTGTTGTGTTACTTTGTGTTAATGGGGGCGTTGGCTGAGTGTTGTGTTACTTTGTGTTAATGGGGGCGTTGGCTGAGAGTTGTGTTAATGGGGGCGTTGGCTGAGAGTTGTGTTTTGGATTCATTATAGATTCCCATTTAGTTCCTGCCAAGGCAGCAGCTACCTTTCCTGGGGTTTATTAAGGATCCCCATTAGTTCCTGCCAAGGCAGCAGCTACCTTTCCTGGGGTTTATTATGGACCCCCATTAGTTCCTGCCAAAGCAGCAGCTACCTTTCCTGGGGTTTATTAAGGATCCCCATTAGTTCCTGCCAAGGCAGCAGCTACTCTTCCTGAGGTTTATTATGGATCCCCATTAGTTCCTGTCAAGGCAGCAACTACTCTTCCTGGGGTTTATTATGGATCCCCATTAGTTCCTGCCAAGGCAGCAGCTACTCTTCCTGGGGTTTATTATGGATCCCCATTAGTTCCTGCCAAGGCAGCAGCTACTCTTCCTGGGGTTTATTATGGATCTCCATTAGTTCCTGCCAAGGCAGCAGCTACTCTTCCTGGGGTTTATTATGGATCCCCATTAGTTCCTGCCAAGGCAGCGACTACTCTTCTTGGGGTTTATTATGGATCCCCATTAGTTCCTGCCAAGGCAGCAGCTACTCTTCTTGGGGTTTATTATGGATCCCCATTAGTTCCTGCCAAGGCAGCGACTACTCTTCTTGGGGTTTATTATGGGTCCCCATTAGTTCCAGCCAAGGCAGCGACTACTCTTCTTGGGGTTTATTATGGATCCCCATTAGTTCCTGCCAAGGCAGCGACTACTCTTCTTGGGGTTTATTATGGATCCCCATTAGTTCCTGCCAAGGCAGCGACTACTCTTCTTGGGGTTTATTATGGATCCCCATTAGTTCCTGCCAAGGCAGCAGCTACTCTTCCTGGGGTTTATTATGGATCCCCATTAGTTCCTGCCGAGGCAGCAGCTACTCTTCCTGGGGTTTATTATGGATCCCCATTAGTTCCTGCCAAGGCAGCAGCTACTCTTCCTGAGGTTTATTATGGATCCCCATTAGTTCCTGCCAAGGCAGCAGCTACTCTTCCTGAGGTTTATTATGGATCCCCATTAGTTCCTGCCAAGGCAGCAGCTACTCTTCCTGGGGTTTATTGTGGATCCCCATTAGTTCTTGTGGGGTATGCGTTGGTGTCTGAGCCGTGTGCTAGTCATTTAAACAGACCTCTGGTGGCATGTCTTGTGGGGTATGCGTGGGTGTCTGAGCCGTGTGCTAGTCATTTAAACAGACTTCTGGTGGCATGTCTTGTGGGGTATGCGTTGGTGTCTGAGCTGTGTGCTAGTCATTTAAACAGACCTCTGGTGGCATGTCTTGTGGGGTATGCGTGGGTGTCTGAGCCGTGTGCTAGTCATTTAAACAGACCTCTGGTGGCATGTCTTGTGGGGTATGCGTGGGTCTCTGAGCTGTGTGCCAGTAGTTCAAACAGACAACATGTCAATGCTTCTTACAAATACAGGTCGTGATGAAGTCAATCTCTCCTCCACTTTGAGCCAGGAGATATTGACATGCATATTATTAATGTTAGCTATCCGTGTACATCCAAGGGCCAGCCGTGCTGCCCTGTTCTGAGCCAATTGCAATTTCCCAAGTCCCTCTTTGTGGAACCTGACCACACAACTGGACAGTAATCCAGGTGCCACAAAAATCGGGCCTGATAGTGCTGTTAAGGCAGAGTAGTGCTTTATTATGGACAGACTTTTCCCCATCTTAGCTGCTGTTGCATCAATATGTTTTGACCATGACTGTTCAGAATCCAGGGTTACTCCAAGCAGTTTAGTCACCTCAACTTGCTCAATTTCCACATTATTCATTACAAGATTGTGGTGAGGTTTAGGGTTTAGTGAATGATTTGTCCCAAATAATATCATCTTATTTTTTGCCACCCATTCTTAAACTGACTGCAGCTCTTTAAGTAGTGATTATAGTCGCTGTGGTAGCTGACGTGTATCATAATGAATCCTCAGCACACATAGACGAACACAGCATTTTCTCAGAGCAAGTGGCAGCTCATTAGTAAAGATTGAACAAAGTAAGGGGCCTAGACAGCTGCCCTGGGGAATGCCTGATTCTACCTGGATTATATTGGAGAGGCTTCCATTAAAGAACACCCTCTGTGTTCTGGTAGACAGGTAACTCTTTATCCACATTATAGCAGGGGGTGTAAAGCCATAACACATTATAGCAGGGGGTGTAAAGCCATAACACATTATAGCAGGGGGTGTAAAGCCATAACACATTATAGCAGGGGGTGTAAAGCCATAACACATTATAGCAGGGGGTGTAAAGCCATAACACATTATAGCAGGGGGTGTAAAGCCATAACACATTATAGCAGGGGGTGTAAAGCCATAACACATTATAGCAGGGGGTGTAAAGCCATAACACATTATAGCAGGGGGTGTAAAGCCATAACACATTATAGCAGGGGGTGTAAAGCCATAACACATTATAGCAGGGGGTGTAAAGCCATAACACATTATAGCAGGGGGTGTAAAGCCATAACACATTATAGCAGGGGGTGTAAAGCCATAACACATTATAGCAGGGGGTGTAAAGCCATAACACATTATAGCAGGGGGTGTAAAGCCATAACACATTATAGCAGGGGGTGTAAAGCCATAACACATTATAGCAGGGGGTGTAAAGCCATAACACATTATAGCAGGGGGTGTAAAGCCATAACACATTATAGCAGGGGGTGTAAAGCCATAACACATTATAGCAGGGGGTGTAAAGCCATAACACATTATAGCAGGGGGTGTAAAGCCATAACACATTATAGCAGGGGGTGTAAAGCCATAACACATTATAGCAGGGGGTGTAAAGCCATAACACATTATAGCAGGGGGTGTAAAGCCATAACACATTATAGCAGGGGGTGTAAAGCCATAACACATTATAGCAGGGGGTGTAAAGCCATAACACATTATAGCAGGGGGTGTAAAGCCATAACACATTATAGCAGGGGGTGTAAAGCCATAACACAATATAGCAGGGGGTGTAAAGCCATAACACATTATAGCAGGGGGTGTAAAGCCATAACACATTATAGCAGGGGGTGTAAAGCCATAACACATTATAGCAGGGGGTGTAAAGCCATAACACATTATAGCAGGGGGTGTAAAGCCATAACACAATATAGCAGGGGGTGTAAAGCCATAACACATTATAGCAGGGGGTGTAAAGCCATAACACATTATAGCAGGGGGTGTAAAGCCATAACACATTATAGCAGGGGGTGTAAAGCCATAACACATTATAGCAGGGGGTGTAAAGCCATAACACATTATAGCAGGGGGTGTAAAGCCATAACACATTATAGCAGGGGGTGTAAAGCCATAACACAATATAGCAGGGGGTGTAAAGCCATAACACATTATAGCAGGGGGTGTAAAGCCATAACACATTATAGCAGGGGGTGTAAAGCCATAACACATTATAGCAGGGGGTGTAAAGCCATAACACATTATAGCAGGGGGTGTAAAGCCATAACACAATATAGCAGGGGGTGTAAAGCCATAACACATTATAGCAGGGGGTGTAAAGCCATAACACATTATAGCAGGGGGTGTAAAGCCATACCACATTATAGCAGGGGGTGTAAAGCCATACCACATTATAGCAGGGGGTGTAAAGCCATACCACATTATAGCAGGGGGTGTAAAGCCATAACACATTATAGCAGGGGGTGTAAAGCCATAACACATTATAGCAGGGGGTGTAAAGCCATAACACATTATAGCAGGGGGTGTAAAGCCATAACACATTATAGCAGGGGGTGTAAAGCCATAACACATTATAGCAGGGGGTGTAAAGCCATAACACATTATAGCAGGGGGTGTAAAGCCATAACACATTATAGCAGGGGGTGTAAAGCCATAACACATTATAGCAGGGGGTGTAAAGCCATAACACATTATAGCAGGGGGTGTAAAGCCATAACACATTATAGCAGGGGGTGTAAAGCCATAACACATTATAGCAGGGGGTGTAAAGCCATAACACATTATAGCAGGGGGTGTAAAGCCATAACACATTATAGCAGGGGGTGTAAAGCCATAACACATTATAGCAGGGGGTGTAAAGCCATAACACATTATAGCAGGGGGTGTAAAGCCATAACACATTATAGCAGGGGGTGTAAAGCCATAACACATTATAGCAGGGGGTGTAAAGCCATAACACATTATAGCAGGGGGTGTAAAGCCATAACACATTATAGCAGGGGGTGTAAAGCCATAACACAGACGTTTTTCCCAACAGCAGATTATGACCGATAATGTCAGAAGCTGCACTGAAGTCTAACAAAACGTCCCCACAATCTGTTAATTTTCCATTTCTCTCAGCCAATCAGTCATTTCTCTCAGCCAATCAGTCATTTGTGTAAGTGCATTTCTCTCAGCCAATCAGTCATTTGTGTAAGTGCATTTCTCTCAGCCAATCAGTCATTTGTGTAAGTGCTATGCGTGTTGAATGCCCTTCCTTATAAAAGTGCTGAAAATGTTAACCTGTTTACAGTGAACTAGCATTGTATCTGCTCAAAACAAAATCCCCAAAAGTTTACTAAGGGTTGGTAACAGGCTGATTGGTTGGCTGTTTGAGCCAGTAAAGGGTGCTTTGCTATTCTTGGGTAGCGGAATTACTTTTGCTTCTCTCCAGGCACTTTCCTGTAGGCTTAGATTGAAGATATGGAAAATAGGAGTGGCAATATCGTTCAATATTATCCTCAGTAATTTTCCATCAAATATGTCAGACCCAGGTAGCGTGTCATGGTTGATAGACAACACTTTTTTTAAAGAATTCAAAATTACAATGCATGTATTTTATAATTTGGTCAGTTGTCCATGGATGTGTAGGTTCAGAATTTAGTTTTTGGCATGCCTAAGTTTGCTAATCTTGTCGATTGTTGCAGGAATGTACCAATAAGTGCTGTGACGCGGCCACCTGTAAGTTGACCTGGGGATCGGCCTGCGCTCAGGGAGGCTGCTGCAAGGACTGCAAGGTTAGTCCAGCTGCTGTCGGTCTTTAAAACTCTATGGTTTAGGGCGCTCCCCAAACCAGACAGGAAATCAATGATTTTCAAATGAAAGCAGTTTGTTGGGGGTAGAATTGTGTTGAGCTATTTCGTCAGAGGTTTCAACTTTTGACGCAATGATGGGATCCGTAAACCGATTTTGAAATTTCTAATTTCTCTCCCAATTTTTCAGATCAGCGTGTCAGGGACACCGTGTAGGGGATCTGTCAACACGTGTGACCTCCCAGAATACTGCAACGGCTCAGCATCCTTCTGTCCGTCTGACTTCTATCTCATGGATGGCCTTCTCTGTGAGAACAGCGCGGCGTACTGTTACGAGGGCCGCTGCCAGACCTACGACTACCAATGCAAACATCTTTTTGAAACAGGTACAAAATAAACACCGCTATATCTGACACATCTGACTGCACTGGCCTTTTAAAACAAACAAGGAAGTAACTGTAACCTTGTCTGACAGTTACTATTTTCCTTCTTTATTTCTTAGTCTGACATTTTAAATCTTTGATTTATTTTTCTTTCCCAGGTGCAAGCAAGGCAGCAGACATCTGCTTTCAGACGGCTAATCTAAAGGGGGATACGTTTGGGAACTGTGGAATGACCTCGTCGGGGAGCTATGTGAAATGTAGTTTGGCGTAAGTGATCTGAATTTGTCATCGGCATTCATAATTGATGACAAAGTAAGATAAGAAACATTTCATTACTTACAGTACCAGTCAAAAGTTTGTACACACCTACTCATTCAAAGGTTTTTCTTTATTTTTACTATTTTCTACATTGTAGAATAATAGTGAAGACATCAAAACTATGAAATAACACATGGAATCATGGAGTAATCAAATAAGGGTTGGTTGGTTGAGAGAATGTCAAGGCAAAGGGTGGCTCTGTAAAATATAAAATATATTTTGGTTCCTACATGATTCCATATGTGTTATTTGCTAGTTTTGATGTCTTCACTATTATTCTAAATTGTAGAAAATAGTAAAAATAAAGAAAAACCCTTGAATGAGTAAATGTGTCCAAACTTTGACTCTAACTGTATGTCTTAGTGCATTTATAGTTGTAATTTTGACATTCACATTCTTGCCCCCGGGGGCGGAGTGTAGAGGCCCAGCCCCCCGGGGGCGGAGTGTAGAGTTACTACTGACGCCTTCCCTGTCTCCACTGTGTTCCTGCAGTAATGCCACGTGTAGAGTTACTACTGACGCCTTCCCTGTCTCCACTGTGTTCCTGCAGTAATGCCATGTGTGGGAAGGTACAGTGCACTAACGTAAACACCAACAACCCTCCTCCTGGAGGCTCCGTCAGTAACCAGATCATCGATGGCTCTTCATGTGTCAACGCAGACTTTAACCTGGGCTCTGATGTTCTGGACCCTGCCTATGTCAACCAGGGCAGCCCCTGCTCCAAGGGGAAGGTACGGCTAATAGATTAGCAGTTTTGGTTTCAGTTTCATCTTAGTTTCTATCTTTCTAAGATGATGTCACTTCCTCCACGGGGTGGGTGGTGTGTGTGTGTCGAGCCACTTCTTCCACAGGGTGGTGTGTGTGTGTCGAGCCACTTCTTCCACAGGGTGGTGTGTGTGTGTCGAGCCACTTCTTCCACAGGGTGGTGTGTGTGTGTCGAGCCACTTCTTCCACAGGGTGGTGTGTGTGTGTCGAGCCACTTCTTCCACAGGGTGGTGTGTGTGTGTGTCGAGCCACTTCTTCCACAGGGTGGTGTGTGTGTGTCGAGCCACTTCTTCCACAGGGTGGTGTGTGTGTCGAGCCACTTCTTCCACAGGGCGGGTGGTGTGTGTGTGTGTGTGTCGAGCGACTTCTTCCACGGGGTGGGTGGTGTGTGTGTGTCGAGCCACTTCTTCCACGGGGTGGGTGGTGTGTGTGTGTCGAGCCACTTCTTCCACGGGGTGGGTGGTGTGTGTGTGTCGAGCCACTTCTTCCACGGGGTGGGTGGTGTGTGTGTGTCGAGCCACTTCTTCCACGGGGTGGGTGGTGTGTGTGTGTCGAGCCACTTCTTCCACGGGGTGGGTGGTGTGTGTGTGTCGAGCCACTTCTTCCACAGGGCGGGTGGTGTGTGTGTGTCGAGCCACTTCTTCCACAGGGCGGGTGGTGTGTGTCGAGCCACTTCTTCCACAGGGCGGGTGGTGTGTGTGTCGAGCCACTTCTTCCACAGGGCGGGTGGTGTGTGTGTGTGTGTGTCGAGCCACTTCTTCCACAGGGCGGGTGGTGTGTGTGTGTGTGTGTCGAGCCACTTCTTCCACAGGGCGGGTGGTGTGTGTGTGTGTGTGTCGAGCCACTTCTTCCACAGGGCGGGTGGTGTGTGTGTGTGTGTGTGTGTGTCGAGCCACTTCTTCCACAGGGCGGGTGGTGTGTGTGGAGCCACTTCTTCCACAGGTGTGTGTGTGTGTGAAGCAGTAGGAGAACCATAATGCTTTGTAGACATTGCTATGGGAGGTTTGTTTGAATTCAGAGATAATATCCAGGACTCATCTCTTTTCTTCCAGGCCTGCCTTGACTTCCAGTGTGTGAATGCCTCAGCTCTACTTCCTGTGGACCTCCACTGTGATGCCAACAGCACATGTAACAGCCGGGGGGTAAGAGACGGTCTCATTCTCTAGACGGGGTTGGATACATCACATGTAACAGCCGGGGGGTAAGAGACGGTCTCATTCTCTAGACGGGGTTGGATACATCACATGTAACAGCCGGGGGGTAAGAGACGGTCTCATTCTCTAGACGGGGTTGGATACATCACATGTAACAGCCGGGGGGTAAGAGACGGTCTCATTCTCTAGACGGGGTTGGATACATCACATGTAACAGCCGGGGGGTAAGAGAAGGTCTCATCCTCTAGACGGGGTTGGATACATCATGTGTTACAGGCCATCTGATGGTCTCCTCTGGGGAGAGATCTAATCCTCTAGAAGTGGTTGGACACTTCACATGTTTTAGGCCATCTGATTGGCTCTTCTTGGGAGAGAGGCCTGTGTCTATTGTATTGGTTGGTTGATTAGTTAATTGATTGGTATATCTCCCCCAGGTGTGCAACAACCTGGGCCACTGCCACTGTAATGACGGCTGGGGACCTCCTTACTGTGCCAAGTCAGGGAGAGGGGGCAGTGTGGACAGCGGGCCTGCACAGATAGGTACTGTTCACTGCACACCTTTCCTGTCTCTACCTGCCTGTCATTATAGATAGGTAATGTTCACTGCACACCTTTCCTGTCTCTACCTGCCTGTCATTATAGATAGGTAATGTTCACTGCACACCTTTCCTGTCTCTACCTGCCTGTCATTATAGATAGGTAATGTTCACTGCACACCTTTCCTGTCTCTACCTGCCTGTCATTATAGATAGGTAATGTTCACTGCACACCTTTCCTCTGTCTACCTGCCTGTCATTATAGATGGGTACTGTTCACTGCACACATTTCCTGTCTCTACCTGCCTGTCATTATAGATAGGTAATGTTCACTGCACACCTTTCCTGTCTCTACCTGCCTGTCATTATAGATAGGTAATGTTCACTGCACACCTTTCCTGTCTCTACCTGCCTGTCATTATAGATAGGTACTGTTCACTGCACACCTTTCCTGTCTCTACCTGCCTGTCATTATAGATGGGTAATGTTCACTGCACACCTTTCCTGTCTCTACCTGCCTGTCATTATAGATGGGTAATGTTCACTGCACACCTTTCCTGTCTCTACCTGCCTGTCATTATAGATGGGTAATGTTCACTGCACACCTTTCCTCTCTCTACCTGCCTGTCATTATAGATAGGTACTGTTCACTGCACACCTTTCCTCTCTCTACCTGCCTGTCATTATAGATGGGTAATGTTCACTGCACACCTTTCCTCTCTCTACCTGCCTGTCATTATAGATAGGTACTGTTCACTGCACACCTTTCCTCTCTCTACCTGCCTGTCATTATAGATAGGTAATGTTCACTGCACACCTTTCCTCTCTCTACCTGCCTGTCATTATAGATGGGTACTGTTCACTGCACACCTTTCCTCTCTCTACCTGCCTGTCATTATAGATAGGTACTGTTCACTGCACACCTTTCCTCTCTCTACCTGCCTGTCATTATAGATAGGTAATGTTCACTGCACACCATTCCTCTCTCTACCTGCCTGTCATTATAGATAGGTACTGTTCACTGCACACCTTTCCTCTCTCTACCTGCCTGTCATTATAGATAGGTACTGTTCACTGCACACCTTTCCTGTCTCTACCTGCCTGTCATTATAGATGGGTAATGTTCACTGCACACCTTTCCTGTCTCTACCTGCCTGTCATTATAGATAGGTACTGTTCACTGCACACCTTTCCTGTCTCTACCTGCCTGTCATTATAGATGGGTAATGTTCACTGCACACCTTTCCTGTCTCTACCTGCCTGTCATTATAGATGGGTAATGTTCACTGCACACCTTTCCTGTCTCTACCTGCCTGTCATTATAGATGGGTAATGTTCACTGCACACCTTTCCTGTCTCTACCTGCCTGTCATTATAGATGGGTAATGTTCACTGCACACCTTTCCTGTCTCTACCTGCCTGTCATTATAGATGGGTAATGTTCACTGCACACCTTTCCTGTCTCTACCTGCCTGTCATTATAGATGGGTACTGTTCACTGCACACCTTTCCTGTCTCTACCTGCCTGTCATTATAGATAGGTACTGTTCACTGCACACCTTTCCTGTCTCTACCTGCCTGTCATTATAGATGGGTAATGTTCACTGCACACCTTTCCTGTCTCTACCTGCCTGTCATTATAGATAGGTACTGTTCACTGCACACCTTTCCTGTCTCTACCTGCCTGTCATTATAGATGGGTAATGTTCACTGCACACCTTTCCTGTCTCTACCTGCCTGTCATTATAGATAGGTACTGTTCACTGCACACCTTTCCTGTCTCTACCTGCCTGTCATTATAGGTAGGTACTGTTCACTGCACACCTTTCCTGTCTCTACCTGCCTGTCATTATAGGTAGGTACTGTTCACTGCACACCTTTCCTGTCTCTACCTGCCTGTCATTATAGATAGGTACTGTTCACTGCACACCTTTCCTGTCTCTACCTGCCTGTCATTATAGATAGGTACTGTTCACTGCACACCTTTCCTGTCTCTACCTGCCTGTCATTATAGATAGGTACTGTTCACTGCACACCTTTCCTGTCTCTACCTGCCTGTCATTATAGATGGGTAATGTTCACTGCACACCTTTCCTGTCTCTACCTGCCTGTCATTATAGATGGGTAATGTTCACTGCACACCTTTCCTGTCTCTACCTGCCTGTCATTATAGATAGGTAATGTTCACTGCACACCTTTCCTGTCTCTACCTGCCTGTCATTATAGATGGGTAATGTTCACTGCACACCTTTCCTGTCTCTACCTGCCTGTCATTATAGATGGGTAATGTTCACTGCACACCTTTCCTCTGTCTACCTGCCTGTCATTATAGATGGGTAATGTTCACTGCACACCTTTCCTGTCTCTACCTGCCTGTCATTATAGATAGGTAATGTTCACTCTGACGGACAGCCTGCTGACCTTCACTAATAACTGTCCCTCTGCTCCTCCCAGATTATTCCCTGAGGGACGGCCTGCTGACCTTCACTAATAACTATCCCTCTGCTGCTCCCAGATTATTCCCTGAGGGACGGCCTGCTGACCTTCACTAATAACTATCCCTCTGCTGCTCCCAGATTATTCCCTGAGGGACGGCCTGCTGACCTTCACTAATAACTATCCCTCTGCTGCTCCCAGATTATTCCCTGAGGGACGGCCTGCTGACCTTCACTAATAACTATCCCTCTGCTGCTCCCAGATTATTCCCTGAGGGACGGCCTGCTGACCTTCACTAATAACTATCCCTCTGCTGCTCCCAGATTATTCCCTGAGGGACGGCCTGCTGACCTTCACTAATAACTATCCCTCTGCTGCTCCCAGATTATTCCCTGAGGGACGGCCTGCTGATCGTCACTAATAACTATCCCTCTGCTGCTCCCAGATTATTCCCTGAGGGACGGCCTGCTGACCTTCACTAATAACTATCCCTCTGCTGCTCCCAGATTATTCCCTGAGGGACGGCCTGCTGATCGTCACTAATAACTATCCCTCTGCTGCTCCCAGATTATTCCCTGAGGGATGGCCTGCTGACCTTCACTAATAACTATCCCTCTGCTGCTCCCAGATTATTCCCTGAGGGACGGCCTGCTGACCTTCACTAATAACTTTCCCTCTGCTGCTCCCAGATTATTCCCTGAGGGACGGCCTGCTGACCTTCACTAATAACTATCCCTCTGCTGCTCCCAGATTATTCCCTGAGGGACGACCTGCTGACTTTCACTAATAACTATCCCTCTGCTGCTCCCAGATTATTCCCTGAGGGACGGCCTGCTGATCTTCACTAATAACCATCCCTCTGCTGCTCCCAGATTATTCCCTGAGGGACGGCCTGCTGATTTTCACTAATATCTATCACTCTGCTGCTCTCAGATTATTCCCTAAGGGACGGCCTGCTGATCTTCACTAATAACTGTCCCTCTGCTTCTCCCAGATTATTCCCTGAGGGACGGCCTGCTGATCGTCACTAATAACTATCACTCTGCTGCTCCCAGATTATTCCCTGAGGGACGGCCTGCTGACCTTCACTAATAACTATCCCTCTTCTGCTCCCAGATTATTCCCTGAGGGACGGCCTGCTGATCTTCTTCCTGCTGGTGGTTCCCATCCTGGTGCTCCTGGTGTTAGTGCTGCTCTATGTGTTTAGAAGGGATACCCTGGAAAGATGTCTCAAAGGACCACGCTCCAGACGCTCCAGGTAAACACTATCACCACGCTCCAGGTAAACACTATCACCACGCTCCAGGTAAACACTATCACCACGCTCCAGGTAAACACTATCACCACGCTCCAGGTAAACACTATCACCACGCTCCAGGTAAACACTGTCTATCACCACGCTCCAGGTAAACACTGTCTATCACCACGCTCCAGACGCTCCAGGTAAACACTATCACCACGCTCCAGGTAAACACTGTCTATCACCACGCTCCAGACGCTCCAGGTAAACACTATCACCACGCTCCAGGTAAACACTGTCTATCACCACGCTCCAGGTAAACACTGTCTATCACCACGCTCCAGGTAAACACTGTCTATCACCACGCTCCAGGTAAACACTGTCTATCACCACGCTCCAGGTAAACACTATCACCACGCTCCAGGTAAACACTGTCTATCACCACGCTCCAGGTAAACACTGTCTATCACCACGCTCCAGACGCTCCAGGTAAACACTGTCTATCACCACGCTCCAGGTAAACACTGTCTATCACCACGCTCCAGGCGCTCCAGGTAAACACTGTCTATCACCACGATCCAGACGCTCCAGGTAAACACTGTCTATCACCACGCTTCAGACGCTCCAGGTAAACACTGTCTATCACCACGCTCCAGACGCTCCAGGTAAACACTGTCTATCACCACGCTTCAGACGCTCCAGGTAAACACTGTCTATCACCACGCTCCAGACGCTCCAGGTAAACACTGTCTATCACCACGCTCCAGGCGCTCCAGGTAAACACTGTCTATCACCACGCTCCAGGTAAACACTGTCTATCACCACGCTTCAGACGCTCCAGGTAAACACTGTCTATCACCACGCTCCAGGCGCTCCAGGTAAACACTGTCTATCACCACGCTCCAGGTAAACACTGTCTATCACCACGCTCCAGGCGCTCCAGGTAAACACTGTCTATCACCACGCTCCAGGCGCTCCAGGTAAACACTGTCTATCACCACGCTCCAGGTAAACACTGTCTATCACCACGCTCCAGGCGCTCCAGGTAAACACTGTCTATCACCACGCTCCAGGCGCTCCAGGTAAACACTGTCTATCACCACGCTCCAGACGCTCCAGGTAAACACTGTCTATCACCACGCTCCAGGCGCTCCAGGTAAACACTGTCTATCACCACGCTCCAGGCGCTCCAGGTAAACACTGTCTATCACCACGCTCCAGGTAAACACTGTCTATCACCACGCTTCAGACGCTCCAGGTAAACACTGTCTATCACCACGCTCCAGGTAAACACTGTCTATCACCACGCTCCAGGCGCTCCAGGTAAACACTGTCTATCACCACGCTTCAGACGCTCCAGGTAAACACTGTCTATCATCACGCTCCAGGCGCTCCAGGTAAACACTGTCTATCACCACGCTCCAGGCGCTCCAGGTAAACACTGTCTATCACCACGCTCCAGGCGCTCCAGGTAAACACTGTCTATCACCACGCTCCAGGTAAACACTGTCTATCACCACGCTCCAGGCGCTCCAGGTAAACACTGTCTATCACCACGCTCCAGGCGCTCCAGGTAAACACTGTCTATCACCACGCTTCAGACGCTCCAGGTAAACACTGTCTATCACCACGCTCCAGGCGCTCCAGGTAAACACTGTCTATCACCACGCTCCAGGCGCTCCAGGTAAACACTGTCTATCACCACGCTCCAGACGCTCCAGGTAAACACTGTCTATCACCACGCTCCAGACGCTCCAGGTAAACACTGTCTATCACCACGCTCCAGGCGCTCCAGGTAAACACTGTCTATCACCACGCTCCAGGTAAACACTGTCTATCACCACGGTTCCATCCACAGTTTTTATGTGAGTAAAGTCATAACCTATTAAAATAATGATCATGACAGCTGTGATGGAAACAGGACGTGGAAACATATTGAACTTTACATTTTTATTCGGTACACGAATACTTTAGCGAAGAAGTACATTTTGTGTGCACTATGTCATCACGCACTGATTTTTATCAGCAAAAACTATATTTGATGGAAACACCACTGGTGGGAAAAATGTGCATATTTTCGTAATGCGGATTCTAGAGTATTCCTCTGTAATGCTATCGCTAATTGGATGGACGCCTAGCAGCTATGGACGCCTAGCAGCTATGGACGCCTAGCAGCTATGGACGCCTAGCAGCTATGGACGCCTAGCAGCTATGGACGCCTAGCAGCTATGGACGCCTAGCAGCTATGGACGCCTAGCAGCTATGGACGCCTAGCAGCTATGGACGCCTAGCAGCTATGGACGCCTAGCTATGGACACTTACAGTTGAAGTCGGAAGTTTACATACACCTTAGCCAAATACATTTAAACTCAGTTTTTCACAATTCCTGACATTTAATCCCAGTAAAAATTCCCTGTTTTAGGTCCGTTAGGATCACCACTTTATTTTAAGAATGTGAAATGTCAGAATAATAGTAGAGAGACAATGATTTATTTCAGCTTTTATCACACTTTTTCAGTTCTGCCCACAAATTTTCGATGGGATTGAGGTCAGGGCTTTGTGACGGCCACTCCAATACCTTGACTTTGTTGTCCTTAAACCATTTTGCCACAACTTTGGAAGAATGCTTGGGGTCATTGTCCATTTGGAAGACCCATTTGCGACCAAGCTTTAACTTCCTGACTGATGTCTTGATGTTTCTTCAAAATATCCACATCGTTTTCCTTCCTCATGATGCCATCTATTTTGTGAAGTGCACCAGTCCCTCCTGCAGCAAAGCATCCCCACAACATGATGCTGCCATCCCCGTGCTTCACGGTTGGGATGGTGTTCTTGGCTTGCAAACATCCCCCTTTTTCCTCCAAACGTAACGATGGTCATTATGGCCAAACAGTTCTATTTTCGTTTCATCAGAAGAGAGGACATTTCTCCAAAAAGTACGATCTTTGACCCCATGTGCAGTTGCAAACCATAGTCCGGCGTTTTTAATGGAGGTTTTGGAGCAGCGGCTTCTTCCTTGCTGAGCGGCCTTTCAGGTTATGTCGATATAGGACTCGTTTTACTGTGGATATAGATACTTTTGTAACTGTTTCCTCCAGCATCTTCACAAGGTCCTTTGCTGTTGTTCTGGGATTGATTTGCACTTTTCGCACCAAAGTACGTTCATCTCTAGGAGACAGAATGTGTCTCCTTCCTGAGCGGTATGACGGCTGCGTGGTCCCATGGTGTTTATACTTGCGTACTATTGTTTGTACAGATAAACGTGGTACCTTCAGGCGTTTGGAAATTTCTCCCAAGGATGAACCAGACTTGTGGAGGTCTACCATTGTTTTTCTGAGGTCTTGACTGATCTCTTTTGATTTCCCCATGATGTCAAGCAAAGAGGCACTGAGTTTGAAGGTAGGCCTTGAAATACATCCACAGGTACACCTCCAATTGACTCAAATGATGTCAATTAGCCTATCAGAAGCTTCCAAAGCCATGACATCATTTTCTGGAATTTTCCAAGCTGTACAGTCAATTTAGTGTATGTAAACTTCTGACCCACTGGAATTGTGATACAGGGAATTATAAGTGAAATAATCTGTCTATAAACAATTGTTGGAAAAATTACTTGCGTCATGCACAAAGTAGATGTCCTAACACTTGCCAAAACTATAGTTTGTTAACAAGAAATTTGTGGAGTGGTTGAAAAATGAGTTTTAATGACTCCAACCTAAGTGTATGTAAACTTCTGACTTCAACTGTAGCTATGGACACCTAGCTTATGGACACCTAGCTTATGGACACCTAGCTTATGGACACCTAGCTCATGGACATCTAGCTTATGAGTAAACCAACAAAATGTCAATAAAGATTCTTGTCTCTGTAAATTGGGTTCATCTCATCACAAAACCGTACAAACCTAGTTTGTGGCACTTCTTTGATTAGTTTAACAGGTTATTCTTTAGTTTAACAGGTTGTGTGACATGGAAATTGTATGAGATTAAAAGCATATAGTATGTAAAACTGGGTGACTTTCTCCCGGTCACAGCTGTTGCATTTCACATGATGATTTCTAATGTACGCAGGTCAGGGAACACAGCGAATGGCCAAGCGAATGGCAATGTCCCGAAAACACCAACTCCACAGCCCCTGGCAACACAGGCCTCACCCCCTCAGGTAAACTGTTCCCCCAGCAACACAGGCCCCACCCCCTCGGGTAAACAGTTCCACTGCATGTGCAGTGGGATCTGATATTGACACCCTTGATAAAAATGACCACAAAATAAATCATTCAAATACTGATCTATTAAAAAAATATAAATTATATTATTTAATACATAATTCTCAAAGGTACGGGTCAAAATTATTGACACCCCTGTCTTTAATACCTTTCAGTACCTGACCTTGTGAGGAAAACAGCACTGAGCCTTTTTATAAAATATTTTATGAGTTGGAGAACACATTAGGAGGGATCTTAGACCAGTCCTCCATACAGAACACGTACAGATCCTTGATATCCTTTGTCTGTGCTTATTACCCTCCTCAATTCAAAACACAGGTTTTCAATGGATTTCAAGTCTGGAGACTGAGATGGCCATCGCTAAACGTTGATTATGAATGTTGCATTGGAAGCGGTGCTTTGGTCAGATGAAAATACAGGCCACGTACACCAGTGGTGGGTTCGGTGTGTCTGAGAATGCATGAGCGGAAAAGAACCGCCTACCTACTGTATAATATGGTGGTGGATCTTTGATGTTATGGGGCTATTTAGCTTCCGCTGGTCCTGGGGGCCTTGTTAAAGTCAACGGCATCATCAACTTTACCCAGTACCAGGATATTTTAGTCAAAAACCTGGTTGACTCTGTGAGGAGGCTGAAACATGACCGCAAGTGGCTCTTCCAGCAAGCACACATTAAAATCCACTAAGAAATTGTTATTTGGCTACATAATCAACATTTAGCGATGGCCATCTCAGTCTCCGGACTTGAAATCCATTGAAAACCTGTGTTTTGAACTGAGGGTTGTACATAAGCACAGAGAAAGGATATCAAGGATCTGGGAGTGTTCTGTATGGAGGACTGGTCTAAGATCCCTCCTAATGCATTGTTGGTGAAGGGCTTGTCAGTAAGCATTTCACTGTAAGGTCTACTAGACCTGTTGTATTCAGCGCATGTGACAAATATGTTCTCAAACTCATAAAACATTTTAGAAAAATGCTCAGTGCTGTTATCCTCGCAAAGTGAGATATGGAAAACAGGGGTGTCCATTGTTACCCTACCTTTTTGAGAAAAAAATGGGTTTTGCATACAATATAGCTCAATATTTTTATTTATTTTATAGTCATTTTTGCTCATCTTTGTTAAGGGGGTAAATCATTTCAGACCGTACTGTCTTTGTTAAGGGGGGAAATCATTTCAGACCCTACTATGTCTTTATTAAGGGGGTAAATAATTTCAGACCCCACTATGTCTTTGTTAAGGGGGTAAATCATTTCAGACCCTACTGTCTTTATTAAGGGGGTAAATCATTTCAGACCGTACTGTCTTTGTTAAGGGGGGAAATCATTTCAGACCCTACTATGTCTTTATTAAGGGGGTAAATAATTTCAGACCCCACTATGTCTTTGTTAAGGGGGTAAATCATTTCAGACCCTACTGTCTTTATTAAGGGGGTAAATCATTTCAGACCGTACTGTCTTTGTTAAGGGGGGAAATCATTTCAGACCCTACTATGTCTTTATTAAGGGGGTAAATAATTTCAGACCCCACTATGTCTTTGTTAAGGGGGTAAATCATTTCAGACCCTACTATGTCTTTGTTAAGGGGGTAAATCATTTCAGATCTTACTGTCTTTATTAAGTGGGTAAATCATTTCAGACCCTACTATGTCCTTGTTAAGGGGGTAAATCATTTCAGACCCCACTATGTCTTTGTTAAGGGGGTAAATCATTTCAGACCCTACTATGTCTTTGTTAAGGGGGTAAATCATTTCAGATCTTACTGTCTTTATTAAGTGGGTAAATCATTTCAGACCCTACTATGTCCTTGTTAAGGGGGTAAATCATTTCAGACCCTACTGTCTTTATTAAGTGGGTAAATCATTTCAGACCCTACTGTCTTTATTAAGTGGGTAAATCATTTCAGACCCTACTGTCTTTATTAAGGGGGACAGGGTCCAGAGCTGAGCAGGTTTTTCCATCAACTGCCATCATGGTCAAAGTTTGCAGGGAAATCATCCTTTTGAAGGGATTAAACCTAAAGCCTCAAACATGTCTGGTTGGACCTCTAGCCTGGTAACGGGAGTGTGCTATACAACACAAACAGATCTAGCCTGGTCATGGGAGAGGGCTATACAACACAAACAGATCTAGCCTGGTCATGGGAGAGGGCTATACAACACAAACAGATCTAGCCTGGTCATGGGAGTTGGCTATACAACACAAACAGATCTAGCCTGGTCATGGGAGAGGGCTATACAACACAAACAGATCTAGCCTGGTCATGGGAGTGGGCTATACAACACAAACAGATCTAGCCTGGTCATGGGAGTGGACTATACAACACTAACAGATCTAGCCTGGTCATGGGAGTGTGCTATACAACACACACAGATCTAGCCTGGTCATGGGAGTGGACTATACAACACAAACAGATCTAGCCTGGTAACGGGAGAGGGCTATACAACACTAACAGATCTAGCCTGGTCATGGGAGTGGACTATACAACACAAACAGGTCTAGCCTGGTCATGGGAGTGGGCTGTACAACACAAACAGATCTAGGACCTTTTCCAGTACATGACTTATTAATAATTTTACATGTTGTAGTAATTCTGCTCTCTTCATCTGTTTCCAGCCAATGCCTACATATCCACCATCCTCTACCTCAGCACCCAGGTATTAATGCTTTATCGTAGCATATTTTGACTTTCATTTGGGGGGGAAAATGTTTTAGTAGTATGTTTTATTTTTAATGTTGATTTTTGTTTGAATATGCCACTTAGGTATGGAGAAAACAACAATTGGAACCGACCTCCTGCCACCCAGCCACCTCTGCCCCAGCAAGGACCAGGTGTTCCCAAACCTATCCCTCCCAAGCATTAACCCTAACCCTAACTGACCTCCTGCCACCCAGCCACCTCTGCCCCAGCAAGGACCAGGTGTTCCCATCCCTCCCAAGCATTAACCCTAACCAACCTCCTGCCACCCAGCCACCTCTGCCCCAGCAAGGACCAGGTGTTCCCATCCCTCCCAAGCATTAACCCTAACCAACCTCCTGCCACCCAGCCACCTCTGCCCCAGCAAGGACCAGGTGTTCCCATCCCTCCCAAGCATTAACCCTGACCCTAACCAACCTCCTGCCACCCAGCCACCTCTGCCCCAGCAAGGACCAGGTGTTCCCATCCCTCCCAAGCATTAACCCTGACCCTAACCAACCTCCTGCCACCCAGCCACCTCTGCCCCAGCAAGGACCAGGTGTTCCCATCCCTCCCAAGCATTAACCCTAACCAACCTCCTGCCACCTCTGCCCCAGCAAGGACCAGGTGTTCCCAAACCTATCCCTCCCAAGCATTAACCCTGACCCTAACCGACCTCCTGCCACCCAGCCGCCTCTGCCCCAGCAAGGACCAGGTGTTCCCATCCCTCCCAAGCATTAACCCTGACCCTAACCCTAACCAACCTCCTGCCACCCAGCCACCTCTGCCCCAGCAAGGACCAGGTGTTCCCATCCCTCCCAAGCATTAACCCTGACCCTAACCGACCTCCTGCCACCCAGCCGCCTCTGCCCCACCAAGGACCAGGTGTTCCCATCCCTCCCAAGCATTAACCCTGACACAAACACCCCTTCCAACATAATGGGGCTCTTCCCTTATTCGTTATTGTAAATTGCATATTTGGATTTTACTCACATTGTTTGTTAGTTTGTCGGTATCTCAACAACAATATTTAAACCATTTTATTGCAGGAACATGATTTGGTGATAGGGACTTTTTAAGATATTGCTTTTTACATTATACTACAGAAATGAAGGTAACATGTTTTGTAATAAAAGTATACATATTGTTGATATTGTTAAGTTCCACAAAGGCTCAATTTATTTTATGAGCTGTTTACAAGATTTTTTATATATTTAAATGTTACTCCTAATAAATATTGAATATAAGATTTCTAGCCTTATTTTCCTGTGTTTTATTAGGCCTATCTTTCATTCCGAGGTACAGTAGAATATTACCAGAGTTTCTAAACCCAGAGGCTCAACATCGTGAGATTTCTGGTGACTCTTGTGAAACAGACCAGGCCGGGGTCAAATCAAATTATTTCTCACATACTTTATAGACAACAGGTGTAGACTAACAGTGGAAATGCTTACTTACAGGTTATTTTCCAACAATGCCGAGTTAAAGATAAGATGTAACTTTTTTTTTTTTTTAAATGTGTAGTGACACGAGGAATAAATATACAGTGAATAACGAATAACACTGACGAGTAGATAATAACATGGCTATATACAGGGAGTAGATAACATGGCTATATACAGGGAGTAGATAACATGGCTATATACAGGGAGTAGATAACATGGCTATATACAGGGAGTAGATAACATGGCTATATACAGGGAGTAGATAACATGGCTATATACAGGAAGTAGATAACATGGCTATATACAGGAAGTAGATAACATGGCTATATACAGGAAGTAGATAACATGGCTATATACAGGAAGTAGATAATAACATGGCTATATACAGGAAGTAGATAATAACATGGCTATATACAGGAAGTAGATAACATGGCTATATACAGGAAGTAGATAATAACATGGCTATATACAGGAAGTAGATAATAACATGGCTATATACAGGGAGTAGATAATAACATGGCTATATACAGGAAGTAGATAATAACATGGCTATATACAGGGAGTAGATAACATGGCTATATACAGGGAGTAGATAACATGGCTATATACAGGGAGTAGATAATAACATGGCTATATACAGGAAGTAGATAACATGGCTATATACAGGAAGTAGATAATAACATGGCTATATACAGGAAGTAGATAATAACATGGCTATATACAGGAAGTAGATAATAACATGGCTATATACAGGGAGTAGAATATAACATGGCTATATACAGGAAGTAGATAACATGGCTATATACAGGAAGTAGATAATAACATGGCTATATACAGGAAGTAGATAATAACATGGCTATATACAGGGAGTAGATAACATGGCTATATACAGGAAGTAGATAACATGGCTATATACAGGAAGTAGATAACATGGCTATATACAGGGAGTAGATAACATGGCTATATACAGGGAGTAGATAATAACATGGCTATATACAGGAAGTAGAATATAACATGGCTATATACAGGAAGTAGATAATAACCTGGCTATATACAGGGAGTAGATAATAACATGGCTATATACAGGGAGTAGATAATAACATGGCTATATACAGGGAGTAGATAATAACATGGCTATATACAGGAAGTAGATAACATGGCTATATACAGGAAGTAGATAACATGGCTATATACAGGGAGTAGATAACATGGCTATATATAGGGAGTAGATAATAACATGGCTATATACAGGAAGTAGATAACATGGCTATATACAGGAAGTAGATAATAACCTGGCTATATACAGGGAGTAGATAATAACATGGCTATATACAGGAAGTAGATAACATGGCTGTATATATATATATGGTGCATTTGGAAAGTATTCAGACCCCTTGACTTTCTCAATTTATTTTATGTTAGTCTTACTCTAAAATATATATTTTTTAAATAATAAATAATCAATCTACACACAATACCCCATAATGACATCACAATACCCCATAATGACATCACAATACCCCATAATGACAAAGTGAAAACAGGTTTAGACGTTTTTGCACATTTCTAAAAAAAAAAAAATAAGTATTCAGACCCTTTGCTATGAGACTCATATTGAGCTCAGGTGCCCCCTGTTTCCATTGATCATCTTTGAGATGTTTCTACAACTTGATTGGAGTCCACCTGTGCCAAATTAAATTGATTGGACAGGATTTGGCAAGGCACACACCTGTCTATGTAAGGTCCCACAGTTGACAGTGCATCTCAGAACAAAAACCAAGCCATGAGGTCTAAGGAATTGTCAGTAGAGCTCCGAGACAGGATTGTGTTGAGGCACAGATCTAGGGAAGGGTACCAAAACATTTCTGCAGCATTGAAGGTCCCCAAGAACACGGTGGCCTCCGTCATTCTTAAGTGGAAGAAGTTTGGAACCACCAAGACTCTTCCTAGAGTTGACCGCCTGGCCAAACTGAGCAATCGGGGGAGAAGGGCCTTGGTCAGGGAGGTGACCAAGAACCTGATGGTCACTCTGACAGAGCTCCAGAGTTCCTCTGTGGAGATGGAAGAACCCTCCAGAAGGACAACCATCTCTGCAGCACTCCACCAATCAGGCCATTATGGTAGAGAGGCCAGACGGAAGCCACTCCTCAGTAAAAGGCACATGACAGCCCGCTTTGAGTTTGCCAAAAGTAATCTAAAGACTCTCAGGCCATGAGAAAAAAGATTCTTTAGTCTGATGAAACCAAGATGAAACTCTTTGGCCTGAAGGCCAAGCATCACGTCTGGTGGAAACCTGGCACCACCCCTACAGTGAAGCATGGTGGTGGCAGCATCATGCTGTGGGGATGTTTTTCAGCGGCAGGGACTGGGTGACTAGTCAGGATCGAGAGAGAGAGATTAACTGAGCAAAGTACAGAGAGATCCTTGATGAAAACTTGCTCCAGAGCACTCAGGACCTCAGACTTTGGCGAAGGTTCACCTTCCAGCAGGACAACAACCCTAAGCACATAGCCAAGACAACGCAGGAGTGGCTTCGGGACAAGTTTCTGAATATCCTTGAGCAGCCCAGCCAGAGCCCAGACTAGAACCTGATCGAACATCTCTGGAGAGACCTGAAAATAGCTGTGCAGCGACGTTCCCCATCCAACCTGACAGAGCTTGAGAGGATCTGCAGAGAAGAATGGGAGAAACTCCCCAAAATACAGGTGTGCCAAGCTTGTAGCGTCATACCCAAGACAACTCGAGGCTGTAATCGCTACCAAAGGTGCTTCAACAAAGTACTGAGTAAAGGGTCTGAATACTTATGTGGTATTCTAACCAGGGGTCAAAGTATAATTAATTTATTCCAGGTACAGAACATCCTATATGTTCACACTTACACCAACGTGTGTTATGGGCCGAATCTTAGCATTTCATATAGAACCCAGAGATCCTATTAATTCAATAGGATCTCTGTGGGCCTGGCGATAAATATTAGTCATTTAACTTAAAAATGTATGACCTTTTTATTGTGGCATAAACACAAACCAGTCATGATGTTTTTTTTCATCTGATTGTCAAACATTCTCTACTAGACCACCCGCTCACGTTCGTTCACTCTACTAGACCACCCGCTCACGTTCGTTCACTCTACTAGACCACCCGCTCACGTTCGTTCACTCTACTAGACCACCCGCTCACGTTCGTTCACTCTACTAGACCACCCGCTCACGTTCGTTCACTCTACTAGACCACCCGCTCACGTTCGTTCACTCTACTAGACCACCCGCTCACGTTCGTTCACTCTACTAGACCACCCGCTCACGTTCGTTCACTCTACTAGACCACCCGCTCACGTTCGTTCACTCTACTAGACTACCCGCTCACGTTCGTTCACTCTACTAGACTACGACGCTCACGTTCGTTCACTCTACTAGACCACCCGCTCACGTTCGTTCACTCTACTAGACCACCCGCTCACGTTCGTTCACTCTACTAGACCACCCGCTCACGTTCGTTCACTCTACTAGACCACCCGCTCACGTTCGTTCACTCTACTAGACCACCCGCTCACGTTCGTTCACTCTACTAGACCACCCGCTCACGTTCGTTCACTCTACTAGACCACCCGCTCACGTTCGTTCACTCTACTAGACCACCCGCTCACGTTCGTTCACTCTACTAGACCACCCGCTCACGTTCGTTCACTCTACTAGACCACCCGCTCACGTTCGTTCACTCTACTAGACCACCCGCTCACGTTCGTTCACTCTACTAGACCACCCGCTCACGTTCGTTCACTCTGCTAGACCACCCGCTCACGTTCGTTCACTCTACTAGACCACCCGCTCACGTTCGTTCACTCTACTAGACCACCCGCTCACGTTCGTTCACTCTACTAGACCACCCGCTCACGTTCGTTCACTCTACTAGACCACCCGCTCACGTTCGTTCACTCTACTAGACCACCCGCTCACGTTCGTTCACTCTACTAGACCACGACGCTCACGTTCGTTCACTCTACTAGACCACCCGCTCACGTTCGTTCACTCTACTAGACCACCCGCTCACGTTCGTTCACTCTACTAGACCACGACGCTCACGTTCGTTCACTCTACTAGACCACCCGCTCACGTTCGTTCACTCTACTAGACCACCCGCTCACGTTCGTTCACTCTACTAGACCACCCGCTCACGTTCGTTCACTCTACTAGACCACGACGCTCACGTTCGTTCACTCTACTAGACCACCCGCTCACGTTCGTTCACTCTACTAGACCACCCGCTCACGTTCGTTCACTCTACTAGACTACCCGCTCACGTTCGTTCACTCTACTAGACCACCCGCTCACGTTCGTTCACTCTACTAGACCACCCGCTCACGTTCGTTCACTCTACTAGACCACCCGCTCACGTTCGTTCACTCTACTAGACCACCCGCTCACGTTCGTTCACTCTACTAGACCACGACGCTCACGTTCGTTCACTCTACTAGACCACCCGCTCACGTTCGTTCACTCTACTAGACCACCCGCTCACGTTCGTTCACTCTACTAGACCACCCGCTCACGTTCGTTCACTCTACTAGACCACCCGCTCACGTTCGTTCACTCTACTAGACCACGACGCTCACGTTCGTTCATTCTACTAGACCACCCGCTCACGTTCGTTCACTCTACTAGACCACCCGCTCACGTTCGTTCACTCTACTAGACCACCCGCTCACGTTCGTTCACTCTACTAGACCACCCGCTCACGTTCGTTCACTCTACTAGACCACCCGCTCACGTTCGTTCACTCTACTAGACTACCCGCTCACGTTCGTTCACTCTACTAGACTACCCGCTCACGTTCGTTCACTCTACTAGACCACCCGCTCACGTTCGTTCACTCTACTAGACCACCCGCTCACGTTCGTTCACTCTACTAGACCACCCGCTCACGTTCGTTCACTCTACTAGACCACGACGCTCACGTTCGTTCACTCTACTAGACCACGACGCTCACGTTCGTTCATTCTACTAGACCACCCGCTCACGTTCGTTCACTCTACTAGACCACCCGCTCACGTTCGTTCACTCTACTAGACCACCCGCTCACGTTCGTTCATTCTACTAGACCACGACGCTCACGTTCGTTCACTCTACTAGACCACGACGCTCACGTTCGTTCACTCTACTAGACCACGACGCTCACGTTCGTTCACTCTACTAGACCACGACGCTCACGTTCGTTCACTCTACTAGACCACCCGCTCACGTTCGTTCATTCTACTAGACCACGACGCTCACGTTCGTTCACTCTACTAGACCACCCGCTCACGTTCGTTCACTCTACTAGACCACCCGCTCACGTTCGTTCACTCTACTAGACCACCCGCTCACGTTCGTTCACTCTACTAGACCACGACGCTCACGTTCGTTCACTCTACTAGACCACGACGCTCACGTTCGTTCACTCTACTAGACCACCCGCTCACGTTCGTTCACTCTACTAGACCACCCGCTCACGTTCGTTCACTCTACTAGACCACCCGCTCACGTTCGTTCACTCTACTAGACCACCCGCTCACGTTCGTTCACTCTACTAGACCACCCGCTCACGTTCGTTCACTCTACTAGACCACCCGCTCACGTTCGTTCACTCTACTAGACCACCCGCTCACGTTCGTTCACTCTACTAGACCACCCGCTCACGTTCGTTCACTCTACTAGACCACCCGCTCACGTTCGTTCACTCTACTAGACCACCCGCTCACGTTCGTTCACTCTACTAGACCACCCGCTCACGTTCGTTCACTCTACTAGACCACCCGCTCACGTTCGTTCACTCACACATTTCAAGCCTCCAAACAACGATGGTGAAATGGAAAGAGACATCGGTTACACAACAACAAAACAAAAAGTGTTATGACATTTTGGCTGGGCTATTGTCACTAGGCCAGAATTTACGCGTCCGCTGCTGTCCTCGCGCATCTTGGTATCTGCCACTCATCTCTGCCTCGGAAAATGTCAGTGTTCTCATTGAAACACATGGCGTTTTGGAGTATAGTCTATACCACCCGGTTTTTAATTTCTCATGCCTCTTACATGCGGTAATGATTTTATTTAAATTGAGTAATAGCCTACAATTTTCTTAACGTTTTGTTTGAATTATTGTGATGGGCTCATGTTTTTACCGGTTTGACATACCCTCACTTTATTTTGCCGGGATACCTTACCGCCTTACTCCCCCCCCCCCCGTCGCGAGGTTCTGCTCGCCTGAATATTAGAGTCAATGAGAGAGAAGTGAAAAATTATTCTTTCGTTATTCATTTTCTTGAAATATAAAGGTATAATCTAGTTTCGAGACGATGTCTTAAGTAGTTGAACTCCGACCTCGTGAAAGTGACAAACTGACACGTCTTCATCAGAGGGAGCAGAGAGGGCACACCCCTGTCCACATCTAGGGGACCACAGTGGAGAATGTGAAACGCTTCAACTTCCTTCGTGTACACATCACTGACAATACTGGCCACACCTCATTGCCTGGTTCCTCTCTAGGTTTCTTCCTAGGTTTTGGCCTTTCTAGGGAGTTTTTAGCCACTGTGCTTCTACACCTGCATTGCTTGCTGTTTGGGGGTTTTAGGCTGAGTTTCTGTACAGCACTTTGAGATATCAGCTGATGTAAGAAGGGCTATATAAATACATTTGATTTGATTTGAATATGAAATGGTCCACACAGACAGTGGGGTAAAGAAGGTGAAACAGGATGCTGGAGAAATTCAGCTTGGCCCCTAAAACCCTCACAAACTTTTGCAGAGGCATAATTGAGAGCATCCTGTCGGGCTGCCTGGTACGGCAACTGCACTGCCCGCAACCGCAGGGCTCTCCAGAGGGTGGTCTGCCCAACGCATCACCGGGGGCACACTACCTGCCCTCCAGGACACCTACACCACCCGATGTCACAGGAAGGCCAAAAAGATCATCAAGGACGACAACCACCCGAGCCACTGCCTGTTCACCCCGCTATCATCCAGAAGGCGAGCGAGGTCAGTACAGGTGCATCAAAGCTGGGACCAAGAGACTGAAAAACATCTATCTCAAGGCCATCAGACTGTTAAATAGCCATCACTAGCCAGCTACCACCTGGTTACTCATCCCTGCACCTTAGAGGCTGCTGCCCTATGTACATAGACATGGAACCACTTTAATAATGTTTACATACTGTTTTACTAATTTCATATGTATATACTGTTTTTTTAGTCAATGCCACTCCAACATTGCTCGTCTTAATATTTATATATTTCTTAATTACATACATCTTACTTTTAGATGTGTGTATTGTTGTGAATTGTTAGATACTACTGCACTGTTGGAGCTAGGAACATAAGCATTTAGTTAGATACTACTGCACTGTTGGAGATAGGAACACAAGCATTTAGTTAGATACTACTGCACTGTTGGAGCTAGGAACACAAGCATTTAGTTAGATACTACTGCACTGTTGGAGCTAGGAACATAAGCATTTAGTTAGATACTACTACACTGTTGGAGCTAGGAACACAAGCATTTAGTTAGATACTACTGCACTGTTGGAGTTAGGAACATAAGCATTTAGTTAGATACTACTGCACTGTTGGAGCTGGAAACACAAGCATTTAGTTAGATACTACTGCACTGTTGGAGCTAGGAACACAAGCATTTAGTTAGATACTACTGCACTGTTGGAGCTAGGAACATAAGCATTTAGTTAGATACTACTGCACTGTTGGAGCTAGGAACATAAGCATTTAGTTAGATACTACTGCACTGTTGGAGCTAGGAACACAAGCATTTAGTTAGATACTACTGCACTGTTGGAGCTAGGAACATAAGCATTTAGTTAGATATTACTGCACTGTTGGAGCTAGGAACATAAGCATTTAGTTAGATACTACTGCACTGTTGGAGCTAGGAACACAAGCATTTAGTTAGATACTACTGCACTGTTGGAGCTAGGAACACAAGCATTTAGTTAGATACTACTGCACTGTTGGAGCTAGGAACACAAGCATTTAGTTAGATATTACTGCACTGTTGGAGCTAGGAACACAAGCATTTAGTTAGATACTACTGCACTGTTGGAGCTAGGAACACAAGCATTTAGTTAGATACTACTGCACTGTTGGAGCTAGGAACACAAGCATTTAGTTAGATATTACTGCACTGTTGGAGCTAGAAACACAAGCATTTAGTTAGATACTACTGCACTGTTGGAGCTAGGAACACAAGCATTTAGTTAGATACTACTGCACTGTTGGAGCTAGGAACACAAGCATTTAGTTAGATACTACTGCACTGTTGGAGCTAGGAACACAAGCATTTAGTTAGATATTACTGCACTGTTGGAGCTAGAAACACAAGCATTTAGTTAGATACTACTGCACTGTTGGAGCTAGGAACACAAGCATTTAGTTAGATACTACTGCACTGTTGGAGCTAGAAACACAAGCATTTAGTTAGATACTACTGCACTGTTGGAGCTAGGAACACAAGCATTTAGTTAGATACTACTGCACTGTTGGAGCTAGAAACACAAGCATTTAGTTAGATACTACTGCACTGTTGGAGCTAGGAACACAAGCATTTAGTTAGATACTACTGCACTGTTGGAGCTAGAAACACAAGCATTTAGTTAGATACTACTGCACTGTTGGAGCTAGGAACACAAGCATTTAGTTAGATACTACTGCACTGTTGGAGCTAGAAACACAAGCATTTAGTTAGATACTACTGCACTCTTGGAGCTAGGAACACAAGCATTTAGTTAGATACTACTGCACTGTTGGAGCTAGGAACACAAGCATTTAGTTAGATACTACTGCACTGTTGGAGCTAGGAACACAAGCATTTAGTTAGATACTACTGCACTGTTGGAGCTAGGAACATAAGCATTTAGTTAGATACTACTGCACTGTTGGAGCTAGGAACATAAGCATTTAGTTAGATACTACTGCACTGTTGGAGCTAGAAACACAAGCATTTAGTTAGATATTACTGCACTGTTGGAGCTAGGAACACAAGCATTTAGTTAGATACTACTGCACTGTTGGAGCTAGGAACACAAGCATTTAGTTAGATACTACTGCACTGTTGGAGCTAGGAACACAAGCATTTAGTTAGATACTACTGCACTGTTGGAGCTAGGAACACAAGCATTTAGTTAGATACTACTGCACTGTTGGAGCTAGGAACACAAGCATTTAGTTAGATACTACTGCACTGTTGGAGCTAGGAACACAAGCATTTAGTTAGATACTACTGCACTGTTGGAGCTAGGAACACAAGCATTTAGTTAGATACTACTGCACTGTTGGAGCTAGGAACACAAGCATTTAGTTAGATACTACTGCACTGTTGGAGCTAGGAACATAAGCATTTAGTTAGATATTACTGCACTGTTGGAGCTAGAAACACAAGCATTTAGTTAGATACTACTGCACTGTTGGAGCTAGGAACACAAGCATTTAGTTAGATACTACTGCACTGTTGGAGCTAGGAACACAAGCATTTAGTTAGATACTACTGCACTGTTGGAGCTAGAAACACAAGCATTTAGTTAGATACTACTGCACTGTTGGAGCTAGGAACATAAGCATTTAGTTAGATACTACTGCACTGTTGGAGCTAGGAACATAAGCATTTAGTTAGATACTACTGCACTGTTGGAGCTAGGAACATAAGCATTTAGTTAGATACTACTGCACTGTTGGAGCTAGAAACACAAGCATTTAGTTAGATATTACTGCACTGTTGGAGCTAGAAACACAAGCATTTAGTTAGATACTACTGCACTGTTGGAGCTAGGAACACAAGCATTTAGTTAGATACTACTGCACTGTTGGAGCTAGGAACACAAGCATTTAGTTAGATACTACTGCACTGTTGGAGCTAGGAACACAAGCATTTAGTTAGATACTACTGCACTGTTGGAGCTAGAAACACAAGCATTTAGTTAGATACTACTGCACTGTTGGAGCTAGGAACACAAGCATTTAGTTAGATACTACTGCACTGTTGGAGCTAGGAACACAAGCATTTAGTTAGATACTACTGCACTGTTGGAGCTAGGAACACAAGCATTTAGTTAGATACTACTGCACTGTTGGAGCTAGGAACACAAGCATTTAGTTAGATACTACTGCACTGTTGGAGCTAGGAACACAAGCATTTAGTTAGATACTACTGCACTGTTGGAGCTAGGAACACAAGCATTTAGTTAGATACTACTGCACTGTTGGAGCTAGGAACACAAGCATTTAGTTAGATACTACTGCACTGTTGGAGCTAGGAACACAAGCATTTAGTTAGATACTACTGCACTGTTGGAGCTAGGAACACAAGCATTTAGTTAGATACTACTGCACTGTTGGAGCTAGGAATACAAGCATTTAGTTAGATACTACTGCACTGTTGGAGCTAGGAACACAAGCATTTAGTTAGATACTACTGCACTGTTGGAGCTAGGAACACAAGCATTTAGTTAGATACTACTGCACTGTTGGAGCTAGGAACACAAGCATTTAGTTAGATACTACTGCACTGTTGGAGCTAGGAACACAAGCATTTAGTTAGATACTACTGCACTGTTGGAGCTAGGAACACAAGCATTTAGTTAGATACTACTGCACTGTTGGAGCTAGGAACACAAGCATTTAGTTAGATACTACTGCACTGTTGGAGCTAGAAACACAAGCATTTAGTTAGATACTACTGCACTGTTGGAGCTAGGAACACAAGCATTTAGTTAGATACTACTGCACTGTTGGAGCTAGGAACACAAGCATTTAGTTAGATACTACTGCACTGTTGGAGCTAGGAACATAAGCATTTAGTTAGATACTACTGCACTGTTGGAGCTAGAAACACAAGCATTTCGCTACACCCGCAATAACATCTGCTAAATATGTGTATGTGACTAATAATATCGGCTAAATATGTGTATGTGACCAATAACATTTGATTTGATTTTTAAAAAACTTTGTCGGGAGTGGCTTTGAGACGCGTGCACATGCGCAGTTCGACACGAGAGGACCCTTAGACCCGATGACGTGTTTATACGCATGAGTTTATCTAGCCAACATCGCCTACATGTATGAACGGGGATTTCTGTTGGAGAATCCGTTTTAGCCTGTCTTTGATACTGTTACTGTCTTTTGTATTACTCTGAACATGCCATTGGTTTGGTTGTACCTCCAGCACCAGAGGTGGCAGCACTGGGCCATAAACTAGTATACTTACCGAAACAAAAACACCATCGAAGTACCGGATTATGAAGTGGACTTGTTATGGACAGGAAGAGGACTTTCCTCAACAAATAATATTTGAACAATGTTGCAAAGGTGACAAATCGTTCCGTCGATGGATCTAAATGAAGATAGTGTTCATTTGCGATGTGCACCCGCAATATGCTTGTGCGTTCTCTGCGGTTTACCTGCAGCGGGAAAGTCGACGCTCGCACAGGCGGTCAACTCTCACACCGTACAACGAGGATGGAGGTCCACTGTCATTTCTTACGACGACCTGATTCCCGGTGACGCTTTCAATGTGAAAGAAGTCGAGGATGAGGAGGATATGCCGCGATCGCAGACGGTACTTTTACAAGTCTGAGGCCTGTTTATATCAATGTAGACTACTGAGAACTGTCAATGCTCAACTACCCACCTGGGATGTTTTGTGCCGAAATTCAATCAAATCTGCATTATTGCATTACACTGCCTGTAAAGCTACCGCAATTAGACAACATTTTACCAGAGGATTCAAAAGGGAGTTAATTTCCATATAAATGCGCCATAGGTTTGATTGATATGATATACTGTTTGAAATAGCCAACAGATTTTTTGTCTGAATGTATTCCTCATGTCACTGTGCCGTCCCCATGTCTTTCAGCAAACTAAATGGAAGTTGCACAGACAAGCCGTGCTACAGTGTGTTGAACGGTTCCTACAGAGTCCTACAGAGCTGGGACAGCTACCACCAAGCATCAACCCGATCAACAGTGATGCCTGGAGTCGTCTCCTTCACGCCGCGCAGGTCTGCGGGACATCGGTGGGCTCTTCTCAGGCTTACCCGTCACCTTTAGATCGACCAGCTCCGCCACTCGTCATTCTGCTGGACGACAACTTCTACTATCCAAGCATGAGATATGAGGTGTACCAACTGGCCAGGAAACGTATGTTAAATCTGAAACCCCCGTCGTAGAGAGTTATTGCGCCGTCTGAAACCCCGTCGTAGAGAGTTATCGCACCGTCTGAAACCCCGTCGTAGAGAGTTATTGCGCCGTCTGAAACCCCGTCGTAGAGAGTTATTGCACCGTCTGAAACCCCGTCGTAGAGAGTTATTGCACCGTCTGAAACCCCGTCGTAGAGAGTTATTGCACCGTCTGAAACCCCGTCGTAGAGAGTTATCGCACCGTCTGAAACCCCGTCGTAGAGAGTTATTGCACCGTCTGAAACCCCGTCGTAGAGAGTTATTGCACCGTCTGAAACCCCGTCGTAGAGAGTTATCGCACCGTCTGAAACCCCGTCGTAGAGAGTTATTGCACCGTCTGAAACCCCGTCGTAGAGAGTTATTGCACCGTCTGAAACCCCGTCGTAGAGAGTTATTGCACCGTCTGAAACCCCGTCGTAGAGAGTTATGGCACCGTCTGAAACCCCGTCGTAGAGAGTTATTGCACCGTCTGAAACCCCGTCGTAGAGAGTTATTGCACCGTCTGAAACCCCGTCGTAGAGAGTTATTGCACCGTCTGAAACCCCGTCGTAGAGAGTTATTGCACCGTCTGAAACCCCGTCGTAGAGAGTTATTGCACCGTCTGAAACCCCGTCGTAGAGAGTTATTGCTCCGTCTGAAACCCCGTCGTAGAGAGTTATTGCACCGTCTGAAACCCCGTCGTAGAGAGTTATTGCACCGTCTGAAACCCCGTCGTGGAGAGTTATTGCACCGTCTGAAACCCCGTCGTAGAGAGTTATGGCACCGTCTGAAACCCCGTCGTAGAGAGTTATGGCACCGTCTGAAACCCCGTCGTAGAGAGTTATTGCACCGTCTGAAACCTCGTCGTAGAGAGTTATTGCGCCGTCTGAAACCCCGTCGTAGAGAGTTATCGCACCGTCTGAAACCCCGTCGTAGAGAGTTATTGCACCGTCTGAAACCCCGTCGTAGAGAGTTATTGCACCGTCTGAAACCCCCGTCGTAGAGAGTTATCGCACCGTCTGAAACCCCGTCGTAGAGAGTTATCGCACCGTCTGAAACCCCGTCGTAGAGAGTTATTGCACCGTCTGAAACCCCGTCGTAGAGAGTTATTGCACCGTCTGAAACCCCGTCGTAGAGAGTTATTGCACCGTCTGAAACCCCGTCGTAGAGAGTTATTGCACCGTCTGAAACCCCGTCGTAGAGAGTTATCGCACCGTCTGAAACCCCGTCGTAGAGAGTTATCGCACCGTCTGAAACCCCGTCGTAGAGAGTTATTGCACCGTCTGAAACCCCGTCGTAGAGAGTTATTGCACCGTCTGAAACCCCGTCGTAGAGAGTTATTGCACCGTCTGAAACCCCGTCGTAGAGAGTTATTGCACCGTCTGAAACCCCGTCGTAGAGAGTTATTGCACCGTCTGAAACCCCGTCGTGGAGAGTTATTGCACCGTCTGAAACCCCGTCGTAGAGAGTTATTGCACCGTCTGAAACCCCGTCGTAGAGAGTTATTGCACCGTCTGAAACCCCGTCGTAGAGAGTTATTGCACCGTCTGAAACCCCGTCGTAGAGAGTTATTGCACCGTCTGAAACCCCGTCGTAGAGAGTTATTGCACCGTCTGAAACCCCGTCGTAGAGAGTTATTGCACCGTCTGAAACCCCCGTCGTAGAGAGTTATTGCACCGTCTGAAACCCCGTCGTAGAGAGTTATTGCACCGTCTGAAACCCCGTCGTAGAGAGTTATTGCACCGTCTGAAACCCCGTCGTAGAGAGTTATCGCACCGTCTGAAACCCCCGTCGTAGAGAGTTATTGCACCGTCTGAAACCCCGTCGTAGAGAGTTATTGCACCGTCTGAAACCCCGTCGTAGAGAGTTATTGCACCGTCTGAAACCCCGTCGAAGAGAGTTATTGCGCCGTCTGAAACGCTGTGAAACGTCTTGATAATATAATAATAATATAATAAAGCTGGTGTACAAAACTGAAAGTACAATATGCAAAAATAAGCATGGGAAGCATAGAAATTGCACATCTAGAACAGATCTACCGCTTTCTAAGAGTCACTTTCAATAAAAATGACAGATCTGTAAGTCACATTTCTATGTGCATTTGGTCTGGTCGCCCAAAAAACGTACATTTTGGAGCTTTAAAACGTGTACCAAAACAAAACCAATGATTTCAAAGCTAAACAAACCATACACCTCTTTGCCCAAGGACTACTTTTAAATATGTCCACAGAAAACAAACACACATTTACAGGAACAACTGTGCAGATAAAGTTTGTTAACAGAATAAAACTGAGGGAGATTTCACCATAATTCTGTTACCAAGCTTTTGCATCTACACAGTTTTTCCAGTAAATGTTTTTTATTTATTTATTTATTATGTAAATTGTTCAAACAAGTAGTCATTGTCCATAGAATTGTATGTATGGTTTGTTAAACTTTGAAATCAATGTTTTTTTTTGTTTAGCATAAGTCTTAGTGTTAAATCAGAGTCTCAGCGTAATTCCGTTACCGTGGAATTGCCCCGTATCTCCTCCTAACCAGTTGACGTTATGTAGTCATTTTAATGAGTTAGTAAATCATAGATATTGTTTGGCCCTACATTGACCATTTTTCTCTATGAAAAAACAGACTCTGTGGGATTCTGTCAGGTGTACGTCCACTGTCCCGTGGAGTCGTGTGTCAGGAGAAACCAGCTGAGACCCCGGCCCTTACCCAGTGACGTTATAGTAGAGATGGCCAGGCGCATGGAGCCTCCAAACCCTCAGAGAAACACATGGGAGCAGAACAGTGTCACTCTGGACAGCGAACACCACTTCACCATAGAATACATGTGAGTGAGTCCAGGGAACACCACTTCACCATAGAATACATGTGAGTGAGTCCAGGGAACACCACTTCACCATAGAATACATGTGAGTGAGTCCAGGGAACACCACTTCACCATAGAATACATGTGAGTGAGTCCAGGGAACACCACTTCACCATAGAATACATGTGAGTGAGTCCAGGGAACACCACTTCACCATAGAATACATGTGAGTCCAGGGAACACCACTTCACCATAGAATACATGTGAGTCCAGGGAACACCACTTCACCATAGAATACATGTGAGTCCAGGGAACACCACTTCACCATAGAATACATGTGAGTGAGTCCAGGGAACACCACTTCACCATAGAATACATGTGAGTGAGTCCAGGGAACACCACTTCACCATAGAATACATGTGAGTGAGTCCAGGGAAGACCACTTCACCATAGAATACATGTGAGTGAGTCCAGGGAACACCACTTCACCATAGAATACATGTGAGTGAGTCCAGGGAAGACCACTTCACCATAGAATACATGTGAGTGAGTCCAGGGAACACCACTTCACCATAGAATACATGTGAGTGAGTCCAGGGAACACCACTTCACCATAGAATACATGTGAGTGAGTCCAGGGAACACCACTTCACCATAGAATACATGTGAGTCCAGGGAAGACCACTTCACCATAGAATACATGTGAGTGAGTCCAGGGAACACCACTTCACCATAGAATACATGTGAGTGAGTCCAGGGAAGACCACTTCACCATAGAATACATGTGAGTCCAGGGAAGACCACTTCACCATAGAATACATGTGAGTGAGTCCAGGGAACACCACTTCACCATAGAATACATGTGAGTCCAGGGAAGACCACTTCACCATAGAATACATGTGAGTGAGTCCAGGGAAGACCACTTCACCATAGAATACATGTGAGTGAGTCCAGGGAAGACCACTTCACCATAGAATACATGTGAGTGAGTCCAGGGAAGACCACTTCACCATAGAATACATGTGAGTCCAGGGAAGACCACTTCACCATAGAATACATGTGAGTGAGTCCAGGGAACACCACTTCACCATAGAATACATGTGAGTGAGTCCAGGGAACACCACTTCACCATAGAATACATGTGAGTCCAGGGAACACCACTTCACCATAGAATACATGTGAGTGAGTCCAGGGAAGACCACTTCACCATAGAATACATGTGAGTGAGTCCAGGGAAGACCACTTCACCATAGAATACATGTGAGTGAGTCCAGGGAACACCACTTCACCATAGAATACATGTGAGTCCAGGGAACACCACTTCACCATAGAATACATGTGAGTGAGTCCAGGGAAGACCACTTCACCATAGAATACATGTGAGTGAGTCCAGGGAAGACCACTTCACCATAGAATACATGTGAGTCCAGGGAACACCACTTCACCATAGAATACATGTGAGTCCAGGGAAGACCACTTCACCATAGAATACATGTGAGTGAGTCCAGGGAAGACCACTTCACCATAGAATACATGTGAGTCCAGGGAACACCACTTCACCATAGAATACATGTGAGTCCAGGGAACACCACTTCACCATAGAATACATGTGAGTGAGTCCAGGGAACACCACTTCACCATAGAATACATGTGAGTGAGTCCAGGGAACACCACTTCACCATAGAATACATGTGAGTGAGTCCAGGGAACACCACTTCACCATAGAATACATGTGAGTGAGTCCAGGGAAGACCACTTCACCATAGAATACATGTGAGTGAGTCCAGGGAACACCACTTCACCATAGAATACATGTGAGTGAGTCCAGGGAACACCACTTCACCATAGAATACATGTGAGTGAGTCCAGGGAACACCACTTCACCATAGAATACATGTGAGTGAGTCCAGGGAAGACCACTTCACCATAGAATACATGTGAGTGAGTCCAGGGAACACCACTTCACCATAGAATACATGTGAGTGAGTCCAGGGAAGACCACTTCACCATAGAATACATGTGAGTGAGTCCAGGGAACACCACTTCACCATAGAATACATGTGAGTGAGTCCAGGGAACACCACTTCACCATAGAATACATGTGAGTGAGTCCAGGGAAGAGTCCACTTACACAAGCAATCAGACAGGAAATGTGATGTTAACGTAATCAAGTGTTACTATATCAAATCAAATGTATTTATAAAGCCCTTCTTACATCAGCTGATATCTCAAAGTGCTGTACAGAAACCCAGCCTAAAACCCCAAACAGCAAGCAATGCAGGTGTAGAAGCACGGTGGCTAGGAAAAACTCCCTAGAAAGGCCAAAACCTAGGAAGAAACCTAGAGAGGAACCAGGCTCTGAGGGGTGGCCAGTCCTCTTCTGGTTGTGCCGGTGTATATTAACCTTGTGTTTCACCGTCTCCTTCAGCCAAAGGTTGGTGAAGGTGATCTCTACTGCGTTGGAGAACCCGTTGAGTCCAGTCCAGGACAACGCTGAGCAAAAGGTATGTTCTGTTAGTTCATGGAACCCACTGCCACTTCCAAAGGACATCTCTGTGAAACCCTGCTATATTCTAGTAGGAGGCAGAGCAGCTTACAGTATGGCGATGAGCATGTTGACCATGTTAACGTGACCTCTGCTGTATTCTATATTCTGTAGGAGGCTGACCGTCAGAGCTGTGGTGTATTCTATATTCTGTAGGAGGCTGATCGTCAGAGCTGTGGTGTATTCTATATTCAGTAGGAGGCTGATCGTCAGAGCTGTGGTGTATTGTGTAGGAGGCTGACCGTCAGAGCTGTGGTGTATTCTATATTCTGTAGGAGGCTGACCCTCAGAGCTGTGGTGTATTCTATATTCTGTAGGAGGCTGACCCTCAGAGCTGTGGTGTATTCTATATTCTGTAGGAGGCTGACCGTCAGAGCTGTGGTGTATTCTATATTCTGTAGGAGGCTGATCGTCAGAGCTGTGGTGTATTCTATATTCTGTAGGAGGCTGACCGTCAGAGCTGTGGTGTATTCTATATTCTGTAGGAGGCTGACCGTCAGAGCTGTGGTGTATTCTATATTCTGTAGGAGGCTGACCCTCAGAGCTGTGGTGTATTCTATATTCTGTAGGAGGCTGACCCTCAGAGCTGTGGTGTATTCTATATTCTGTAGGAGGCTGACCCTCAGAGCTGTGGTGTATTCTATATTCTGTAGGAGGCTGACCGTCAGAGCTGTGGTGTATTCTATATTCTGTAGGAGGCTGATCGTCAGAGCTGTGGTGTATTCTATATTCTGTAGGAGGCTGACCATCAGAGCTGTGGTGTATTCTATATTCTGTAGGAGGCTGACCCTCAGAGCTGTGGTGTATTCTATATTCTGTAGGAGGCTGACCGTCAGAGCTGTGGTGTATTCTATATTCTGTAGGAGGCTGACCCTCAGAGCTGTGGTGTATTCTGTATTCTGTAGGAGGCTGACCCTCAGAGCTGTGGTGTATTCTGTATTCTGTAGGAGGCTGACCGTCAGAGCTGTGGTGTATTCTATATTCTGTAGGAGGCTGACCCTCAGAGCTGTGGTGTATTCTATATTCTGTAGGAGGCTGACCGTCAGAGCTGTGGTGTATTCTATATTCTGTAGGAGGCTGACCGTCAGAGCTGTGGTGTATTCTATATTCTGTAGGAGGCTGACCGTCAGAGCTGTGGTGTATTCTATATTCTGTAGGAGGCTGACCCTCAGAGGTCTGTGGTGTATTCTATATTCTGTAGGAGGCTGATCGTCAGAGCTGTGTTGTATTCTATATTCTGTAGGAGGCTGACCCTCAGAGCTCTGTGGTGTATTCTATATTCTGTAGGAGGCTGACCCTCAGAGCTGTGGTGTATTCTATATTCTGTAGGAGGCTGATCGTCAGAGCTGTGGTGTATTCTATATTCTGTAGGAGGCTGACCGTCAGAGCTGTGGTGTATTCTATATTCTGTAGGAGGCTGATCGTCAGAGCTGTGGTGTATTCTATATTCTGTAGGAGGCTGACCATCAGAGCTGTGGTGTATTCTATATTCTGTAGGAGGCTGACCCTCAGAGCTGTGGTGTATTCTATATTCTGTAGGAGGCTGACCCTCAGAGCTGTGGTGTATTCTGTAGGAGGCTGACCCTCAGAGCTGTGGTGTATTCTATATTCTGTAGGAGGCTGACCCTCAGAGCTGTGGTGTATTCTGTAGGAGGCTGACCCTCAGAGCTGTGGTGTATTCTATATTCTGTAGGAGGCTGACCCTCAGAGCTCTGTGGTGTATTCTATATTCTGTAGGAGGCTGACCGTCAGAGCTGTGTGTCCAGTGTGGTCCACCAGGCTGACCAGGCCTGCAGACGCCTGGTCTCACAGGCCATGCAGGGGGCCAGAGGTCAGTATTCATTCTTACTGTGATCCTTAAAGCCCCCACACACACACACACACACACACACACACACACACACACACACACACACACTGATAGCGTTTGCCGGCTGAGAGTACTTAGCGACTCTGAACGGAACGCCAGACGTCATTTGCAAGCGGAAAATGTTGTCAGCCACACGTCCACCGGCAGTCGGTCCCTAAAACCCGCCGTGCCGAACGAACGGCTAACAAAGGGCAGATGAACATCAAATGGACATTTTGGGTGTTTACACTCCCTTAAAAGTAGACTCAGTGAGATGACGTTGCCCGCACGAAATAAACACAATATCTGGTCCATTTCCACAACAACTAAGAGGTGTTGAAGCACGAGACGACTAAACTTCTCTGTTTTTGGAATCCGTACCAGCCACGTCGTAGCAGCGTGAAGCTCACTCGTAAACACATGTCAGATACTCTTGACTGTGTGTGAGAGAGCATGGGAGTAAAGTCTTGCATCGCTCTCATCTCAAAATCTTGTTGCGACGTCATCTGGCTGAGTCTACCTTTTTTAACATAACCAGGAGTTAATAGTGGCAAGGCATGTTTCACCGAGAGAATGAACGATTGTATGTTTATATTGTCGGGTTTCTAAGTCGAACGTTTCTTGACTCACTACCTCCCCTACTTCTTTATATCCTCACCAGTATATCACAACTCTTCATCCTCTATGTTCAGAGCATCAACTTCCCCCAGAGAGGATGAGGTCTCTGGCAGCCCACTTCAATCAATCCAAAACCAGATTTCTCCAAGACCTGCGGAAACAAGTTCTCCACAGCCTTCCCTTGACCCAGGGAGAGAGCGTCGACGTGGAGCGGCTTGTGAACAGAGCCGTGGACGTCTTCAACAAAGAGAAACAGGAAATCGTTGAAAGATACCTTCCTCTTCGTGACACAGAAAATGAGGGATAGATGATAGCCATGATGTAACTTTCATTGATTCTATGTAAATAGTCATAAATATTGACATTAGTAATGAATTTTCTATATTTTTCTGACAAAATGTCCACCCTGTTAGGTTCCACCTTGTTAAGTATATGCACCTAACAGGGTGGAAATGTGGAGGCTAACTTAGCCGTAGCACTGTCAGTGATGTTAGGTGTATATACTTAACAAGTTGGAACCTAACAGGGTGGAAATGTGGAGGCTAACTTAGCCGTAGCACTGTGAGTGATGTTAGGTGCATATACAGGGTGGAACCTAACAAGCTGGAACCTAACAGGGTGGAAATGTGGAGGCTAACTTAGCTGTAGCACTGTGACTGATCAAGATCCAGCTAGCATAATGGTGAACACTTGAAGATCATTTTTTTACTGTTCTGTCAAACATAATTTGAAATTATCATATGTTCATCGAATTTAGCCTAACAGCGTGGACATTTTAAGAGCGAGACCCTACTAACTAACATCATGAAACATTCAAATGTAGATCAAACAGAATGTTGATACTTACTCTAGTTTTGCACTGTTATTGACACACTTTCTGATTGTGATGTCATTATGGGAAGGAGCGGTTTGACACTTCCTGATTGTGATGTCATTATGGGAAGGAGCGGTTTGACACTTCCTGATTGTGATGTCATTATGGGAAGGAGCGGTTTGACACTTCCTGATTGTGATGTCATTATGGGAAGGAGCGGTTTGACACTTCCTGATTGTGATGTCATTATGGGAAGGAGCGGTTTGACACTTCCTGATTGTGATGTCATTATGGGAAGGAGTGTTTTATTTTTATTTAAAGGAGTGTTATGCCAAACTAACAGGGTGGAAAGTGAAATCAGGAGACACAAAACATCTTAAATATAGTAACAACAAATACAATAACCATGAAAGGACTATAAAATAATGAATAAATATGTTGAATATTTGATTATTTAATGGTTTATATTTCTCATAAGTTGATGAATAGTACCTGGGGACTTGGGGAAAAAACCCTCCTACATCCACTGAAAACAAAATTGTAAAAATGCAAATAAAATTCCCATTGAGATCGATATCTTTGTGTTTTTATGGTAAAGGACACCTACCGTTTTATTTAAAGCCCTTTGGAATACACATTTTACAGTGAATAAGAGGTGTTATTTCCTGGGGACAGAAAAGGCACTGCATAACAGGAATGAATGACCCGGTCACTGCAGCCTAAAGTAAATTGAAATTAATTTGCCACAATTATATAATTACTCCTGTCTACACCGAAATAAATAACATCATTCAAAACACTTGTCTTTGCCACAGAGGATCATTCACTTCTTTTGAAGCTGTGGTTTCAGATAACAGGTCTATTATGCCTAGTTGGGAATCCCTCAGTTTGGGCAGTGCTCGTTAGTGAGATGTGTCTGTCTGTCTGTCAGTGAACAGCAGTGTTATTGAGAAGTGTCTGTCTGTCTGTCAGTGAAAAGCAACGCATCTTAAACAGTAGTCACCAGTCCAGTTGATCTCCAAGGCATTCATAGACGATCACCAAACATTTATGTAAAAAAAAAATGATTCAGCCGCCCTGGCGTCGGGAAGGTAAAGTGTTCCCATTTTTAACCATTTCACGTGTCTGAAGTCAGATCTCCGCCTACCCTGCAGGCCCAGAGAGCAAATTAAATGAACCTATAGGCCTACCGCTGGCCTATCAGATAGCTCAGATCAATGTCACCACAGTTTCCTCGAGACAGACTGTAAAAAAATAAATACAAATAGATCATTTACAAATTGAACGCTGGCATGTTATTTTAGAATACAGGGAGTTCCTGTTTTGCAGAGATTAAAAGTTTACACTTCATCATATCAATAGCATGCCTTTAACAAAGCCTCTAGTGATGAAGGATCCACTAATAACACTATAGATGAGTTATTACCTCTAGTGATGAAGGATCCACTAATAACACTATAGATGAGTTATTTATAGAGGGCTGTTTGACAACATGTAGTTCGATGTCCATGTATATGGTTTTTGCATGATGGTCTCAGGCGAGGGCGGGAGGCCTCCTTAACGAGCAACAAGATACATCACCTTCAGCACCCTGGACAGCGCCAGGGAATATTCACATATTTCATGATTTCTGTTTTGGTTGAAATATAAACTATAGAAGAGTCCCTGGCAATTTGAATATTTTACTTCCTGGAAAGGCAACCTTCCCGCAGGAAACACATCACACAACTATGACCTCTACGTGACCCCTCTCTACGCGACCTCTATACCCCTCTCTACACCTCTATACCCCTCTCTACGCAGGAAACACATCACACAACTATGACCTCTACGTGACCCCTCTCTACGTGACCTCTATACCCCTCTCTACGTAGGAAACACATCACACAACTATGACCTCTACGTGACCCCTCTCTACGCGACCTCTATACCCCTCTCTAAACCTCTATACCCTCTCTACGCAGGAAACACATCACACAACTATGACCTCTACGTGACCCCTCTCTACGTGACCTCTATACCCCTCTCTACGTAGGAAACATATCACACAACTATGACCTCTATACACCTCTCTACGTGACCTCTATACCCCTCTCTACGTCACCTCTATACCCCTCTCTACGTCACCTCTATACCCCTCTCTATGTCACCTCTATACCCCTCTCTACGTCACCTCTATACCCCTCTCTACGTCACCTCTATACCCCTCTACGTCACCTCTATACCCCTCTCTACGTCATCTCTATACCCCTTTCTACGTGACCTCTATACCCCTCTCTACGTCACCTCTATACCCCTCTCTACGTCATCTCTATACCCCTCTCTACGTCATCTCTATACCCCTTTCTACGTGACCTCTATACCCCTCTCTAAGTCATCTCTATACCCCTCTCTACGTAGGAAACACATCACACAACTATGACCTCTATACCCCTTTCTACGTGACCTCTATACCCCTCTCTACGTAGGAAACACATCACACAACTATGACCTCTATACCCCTTTCTACGTGACCTCTATACCCCTCTCTACGTAGGAAACACATCACACAACTATGACCTCTATACCCCTCTGTCACCTCTATACCCCTCTCTACGTAGGAAACATATCACACAACTATACCATGTCATCAAATACTCTCTACTCTCTACACCTCTCTACGTCACCTCTATACCCCTCTCTACGTCACCTCTATACCCCTCTCTACGTCACCTCTATACCCCTCTCTACGTCACCTCTATACCCCTCTCTACGTCACCTCTCTACGTCATCTCTATACCCCTCTCTACGTCACCTCTATACACCTCTCTACGTCACCTCTATACCCCTCTCTGTCACCTCTCTACACCTCTCTACGTCATCTCTATACCCCTCTCTACGTCACCTCTATACACCTCTCTACGTCACCTCTATACCCCTCTCTACGTCACCTCTCTACACCTCTCTACGTCACCTCTATACCCCTCTCTACGTCACCTCTATACCCCTCTCTACGTCACCTCTATACCCCTCTCTACGTCACCTCTATACACCTCTCTACGTCACCTCTATACACCTCTCTACGTCACCTCTATACCCCTCTCTACGTCACCTCTATACCCCTCTCTACGTCACCTCTATACCCCTCACTACGTCACCTCTATACCCCTCTCTACGTCACCTCTATACCCCTCTCTACGTAGGAAACATATCACACAACTATCATCTCTATACCCCTCTCTACGTCATCTCTATACCCCTCTCTACGTCACCTCTATACCCCTCTCTACGTCACCTCTATACCCCTCTCTACGTCATCTCTATACCCCTCTCTACGTAGGAAACACATCACACAACTATCATCTCTATACCCCTCTCTACGTCACCTCTATACCCCTCTCTACGTCACCTCTATACCCCTCTCTACGTCATCTCTATACCTCTCTCTACGTCACCTCTATACACCTCTCTACGTCACCTCTATACCCCTCTCTACGTCACCTCTATACCCCTCTCTACGTCACCTCTATACCCCTCTCTACGTCATCTCTATACCCCTCTCTACGTCACCTCTATACCCCTCTCTACGTCACCTCTATACCCCTCTCTACGTCACCTCTATACCCCTCTCTACGTCACCTCTATACCCCTCTCTACGTCACCTCTATACCCCTCTCTACGTCACCTCTATACCCCTCTCTACGTCACCTCTATACCCCTCTCTACGTCACCTCTATACCCCTCTCTACGTCACCTCTATACCCCTCTCTACGTCACCTCTATACCCCTCTCTACGTCACCTCTATACCCCTCTCTACGTCATCTCTATACCCCTCTCTACGTCACCTCTATACCCCTCTCTACGTCACCTCTATACCCCTCTCTACGTCACCTCTATACCCCTCTCTACGTCACCTCTATACCCCTCTCTACGTCACCTCTATACCCCTCTCTACGTCACCTCTATACCCCTCTCTACGTCACCTCTATACCCCTCTCTACGTCACCTCTATACCCCTCTCTACGTCACCTCTATACCCCTCTCTACGTCACCTCTATACCCCTCTCTACGTCACCTCTATACCCCTCTCTACGTCATCTCTATACCCCTCTCTACGTCATCTCTATACCCCTCTCTACGTCACCTCTATACCCCTCTCTACGTCACCTCTATACCCCTCTCTACGTCACCTCTATACCCCTCTCTACGTCACCTCTCTACCCCTCTCTACGTCACCTCTATACCCCTCTCTACGTCACCTCTATACCCCTCTCTACGTCACCTCTATACCCCTCTCTACGTCACCTCTCTACCCCTCTCTACGTCACCTCTATACACCTCTCTACGTCACCTCTATACCCCTCTCTACGTCACCTCTATACCCCTCTCTACGTCACCTCTATACCCCTCTCTACGTCACCTCTATACCCCTCTCTACGTCACCTCTATACCCCTCTCTACGTCACCTCTATACCCCTCTCTACGTCACCTCTATACCCCTCTCTACGTCACCTCTATACCCCTCTCTACGTCACCTCTATACCCCTCTCTACGTCACCTCTATACCCCTCTATACCCCTCTCTACGTCACCTCTCTACCCCTCTCTACGTCACCTCTCTACCCCTCTCTACGTCACCTCTATACCCCTCTCTACGTCACCTCTCTACCCCTCTCTACGTCACCTCTCTACCCCTCTCTACGTCACCTCTCTACCCCTCTCTACCCCTCTCTACGTCACCTCTCTACGTCACCTCTATACCCCTCTCTACGTCACCTCTATACCCCTCTCTACGTCATCTCTATACCCCTCTCTAAGTCATCTCTCTACCCCTCTCTACGTCATCTCTATACCCCTCTCTACGTCACCTCTCTACCCTTCTCTACGTCACCTCTCTACGTCACCTCTATACCCCTCTCTACGTCACCTCTATACACCTCTCTACGTCATCTCTCTACCCCTCTCTACGTCACCTCTATACCCCTCTCTACGTCACCTCTATACCCCTCTCTACGTCACCTCTCTACCCCTCTCTACGTCACCTCTCTACCCCTCTCTACGTCATCTCTATACCCCTCTCTACGTCACCTCTCTACCCCTCTCTACGTCACCTCTCTACCCCTCTCTACGTCACCTCTCTACCCCTCTCTACGTCACCTCTATACCCCTCTCTACGTCACCTCTATACCCCTCTCTACGTCACCTCTCTACCCCTCTCTACGTCACCTCTATACCCCTCTCTACGTCACCTCTATACCCCTCTCTACGTCACCTCTATACCCCTCTCTACGTCACCTCTATACCCCTCTCTACGTCACCTCTATACCCCTCTCTACGTCACCTCTATACCCCTCTCTACGTGACCTCTATACCCCTCTCTACGTCACCTCTATACCCCTCTCTACGTCACCTCTCTACCCCTCTCTACGTCATCTCTATACCCCTCTCTACGTCACCTCTCTACCCCTCTCTACGTCATCTCTATACCCCTCTCTACGTCACCTCTATACCCCTCTCTACGTCACCTCTATACCCCTCTCTATGTCACCTCTATACCCCTCTCTACGTCACCTCTATACCCCTCTCTACGTGACCTCTATACCCCTCTCTACGTCACCTCTATACCCCTCTCTACGTCACCTCTATACCCCTCTCTACGTCACCTCTCTACCCCTCTCTACGTCACCTCTCTACCCCTCTCTACGTCACCTCTATACCCCTCTCTACGTCACCTCTATACCCCTCTCTACGTCACCTCTATACCCCTCTCTACGTCACCTCTATACCCCTCTCTACGTCATCTCTATACCCCTCTCTACGTCATCTCTATACCCCTCTCTACGTCACCTCTATACCCCTCTCTACGTCACCTCTATACCCCTCTCTACGTCACCTCTATACCCCTCTCTACGTCATCTCTATACCCCTCTCTACGTCATCTCTATACCCCTCTCTACGTCACCTCTATACCCCTCTCTACGTCACCTCTATACCCCTCTCTACGTCACCTCTATACCCCTCTCTACGTCATCTCTATACCCCTCTCTACGTCACCTCTATACCCCTCTCTACGTCACCTCTATACCCCTCTCTACGTCACCTCTATACACCTCTCTACGTCACCTCTATACCCCTCTCTACGTCACCTCTATACCCCTCTCTACGTCACCTCTATACCCCTCTCTACGTCACCTCTCTACCCCTCTCTACGTCACCTCTATACCCCTCTCTACGTCACCTCTATACCCCTCTCTACGTCACCTCTATACCCCTCTCTACGTCACCTCTATACCCCTCTCTACGTCACCTCTCTACCCCTCTCTACGTCACCTCTATACCCCTCTCTACGTCACCTCTATACCCCTCTCTACGTCACCTCTATACCCCTCTCTACGTCACCTCTCTACCCCTCTCTACGTCACCTCTATACCCCTCTCTACGTCACCTCTATACCCCTCTCTACGTCACCTCTCTACCCCTCTCTACGTCACCTCTATACACCTCTCTACGTCATCTCTATACCCCTCTCTAAGTCATCTCTCTACCCCTCTCTACGTCATCTCTATACCCCTCTCTACGTCACCTCTATACCCCTCTCTACGTCATCTCTCTACCCCTCTCTACGTCATCTCTATACCCCTCTCTACGTCACCTCTCTACCCTTCTCTACGTCACCTCTCTACGTCATCTCTATACCCCTCTCTAAGTCATCTCTCTACCCCTCTCTACGTCATCTCTATACCCCTCTCTACGTCACCTCTATACCCCTCTCTACGTCATCTCTCTACCCCTCTCTACGTCATCTCTATACCCCTCTCTACGTCACCTCTATACCCCTCTCTACGTCACCTCTATACACCTCTCTACGTCATCTCTCTACCCCTCTCTACGTCACCTCTATACCCCTCTCTACGTCACCTCTATACCCCTCTCTACGTCACCTCTCTACCCCTCTCTACGTCACCTCTCTACCCCTCTCTACGTCATCTCTATACCCCTCTCTACGTCACCTCTCTACCCCTCTCTACGTCACCTCTCTACCCCTCTCTACGTCACCTCTCTACCCCTCTCTACGTCACCTCTCTACCCCTCTCTACGTCACCTCTATACCCCTCTCTACGTCACCTCTCTACCCCTCTCTACGTCACCTCTATACCCCTCTCTACGTCACCTCTATACCCCTCTCTACGTCACCTCTATACCCCTCTCTACGTCACCTCTATACCCCTCTCTACGTCACCTCTATACCCCTCTCTACGTGACCTCTATACCCCTCTCTACGTCACCTCTATACCCCTCTCTACGTCACCTCTCTACCCCTCTCTACGTCACCTCTCTACCCCTCTCTACGTCACCTCTATACCCCTCTCTACGTCACCTCTATACCCCTCTCTACGTCACCTCTATACCCCTCTCTACGTCACCTCTATACCCCTCTCTACGTCATCTCTATACCCCTCTCTACGTCACCTCTATACCCCTCTCTACGTCACCTCTATACACCTCTCTACGTCACCTCTATACCCCTCTCTACGTCACCTCTATACCCCTCTCTACGTCACCTCTATACCCCTCTCTACGTCACCTCTCTACCCCTCTCTACGTCACCTCTATACCCCTCTCTACGTCACCTCTATACCCCTCTCTACGTCACCTCTATACCCCTCTCTACGTCACCTCTATACCCCTCTCTACGTCACCTCTCTACCCCTCTCTACGTCACCTCTATACCCCTCTCTACGTCACCTCTATACCCCTCTCTACGTCACCTCTCTACCCCTCTCTACGTCACCTCTATACCCCTCTCTACGTCACCTCTATACCCCTCTCTGTCACCTCTCTACACCTCTCTACGTCATCTCTCTACCCCTCTGAAATCAGAAAGTCCGTTGTTCTAACTTCTTAATAACCAAACAATAAAAAGTCCTGTATTTACAACAGGCCGATATGATATAAATAATCAACTCAGTCTTCTTAGTAATGGTAATAATTTAATATATTACAGTTACTGTAACAAATTACAATAACATAAAAAGGCCTTTTTCAGGGTGTTAACATTTGACAAAAATTATACACTGAACAAGAATATAAAGGCAATATGTAAAGTGTTTGTCCCGTGTTTCATGAGCTGAAATAAAGGAAAAAGAAATCATTAAAAAACTAAAATCCCAGAAATGTTCTATACGCACAAAAATGTATTTCTCTCAAATGTTGTACCCAAATTTGTTTACATCCCTGTTAGTGAGCTTTTCCTCTTTGCCAAGATAATCCATCCACCTGACAGATTTGGCATTAGAGAATTTGGCAGTACGTCCAACCGGCCTCACAACCCCAGACCACGTATAACCAGGCCAGCCCAGGACCTCTACATCTGGCTTCTTCACCTGTGGGATCGTCTGAGACCAGCCACCCGTACAGGTGATTAAACTGTGGGTTTGTCTGAGACCAGCCACCCGGACAGCTGATTAAACTGTGGGTTTGTCTGAGACCAGCCACCCGGACAGCTGATGAAACTGAGGGTTTGTCTGAGACCAGCCACCTGGACAGCTGATGAAACAGGGTTTGTCTGAGACCAGCCACCCGGACAGCTGATTAAACTGTGGGTTTGTCTGAGACCAGCCACCCGGACAGCTGATGAAACTGAGGGTTTGTCTGAGACCAGCCACCTGGACAGCTGATGAAACAGGGTTTGTCTGAGACCAGCCACCCGGACAGCTGATTAAACTGTGGGTTTGTCTGAGACCAGCCACCCGGACAGCTGATGAAACTGAGGGTTTGTCTGAGACCAGCCACCTGGACAGCTGATGAAACAGGGTTTGTCTGAGACCAGCCACCCGGACAGCTGATTAAACTGTGGGTTTGTCTGAGACCAGCCACCCGGACAGCTGATGAAACTGAGGGTTTGTCTGAGACCAGCCACCTGGACAGCTGATGAAACAGGGTTTGTCTGAGACCAGCCACCCGGACAGCTGATTAAACTGTGGGTTTGTCTGAGACCAGCCACCCGGACAGCTGATGAAACTGAGGGTTTGTCTGAGACCAGCCACCTGGACAGCTGATGAAACAGGGTTTGTCTGAGACCAGCCACCCGGACAGCTGATTAAACTGTGGGTTTGTCTGAGACCAGCCACCCGGACAGCTGATGAAACTGAGGGTTTGTCTGAGACCAGCCACCTGGACAGCTGATGAAACAGGGTTTGTCTGAGACCAGCCACCCGGACAGCTGATTAAACTGTGGGTTTGTCTGAGACCAGCCACCTGGACAGCTGATGAAACAGGGTTTGTCTGAGACCAGCCACCCGGACAGCTGATGAAACAGGGTTTGTCTGAGACCAGCCACCCGGACAGCTGATTAAACTGTGGGTTTGTCTGAGACCAGCCACCCGGACAGCTGATGAAACTGAGGGTTTGTCTGAGACCAGCCACCCGGACAGCTGATTAAACTGTGGGTTTGCACAACCATAGAAGTTTTTGCACAGACTGTCAGAAACCGTCTCAGGGAAGCTCATCTGCGTGCTCGTCGTCCTCACCAGGGTCTTGACCTGACTGTAGTTCTGTGTCGTAATCGACTTCAGTGGGCAAATGCTCACCTTCGATGGCCACTGGCACGCTGGAGAAGTGTGCTCTTCACGGATGAATCCCGGGTTTCAACTGTGCCGGGTAGATGGCAGACCGTGTGAATGGAGTCACATGGGCGAGCGGTTTGCTCGTGTCAACGTTGTGAACAGAGTGCCCCATGGTGGTGGTGGTGGTGTTATGGTATGGGCAGGCATAAGTTACGGACAATGAACACAATTTAATTTTATGGATGGCAATTTGAATACAGAGATACCGTGAAGAGATCCTGAGGCCCGTTGTCGTGCCGTTCATCCACCGCCATCACCTCATGTTTCAGCATGATATTACACGGCCCCATGTCACAAGGATCTGTACATAATTCCTGGAAGCTGAAAATGTCCCAGTTCTTCTATGGCCTGAATACTCCCCAGACATGTCACTTAATTGAGCATGTTTGGGATGCTCTGGATCGACGTGTACGACAGCGTGTTCCAGTTCCTGCCAATATCCAGCAACTTCACACAGCCATTGAAGAGGAGTTGGACAACATTCCACAGGCCACAATCAACAGCCTGATCAACTCTATGTGAAGGAGATGTGTCGCGCTGCATGAGGCAAATGGTGGTCACACCAGATACTGACTGGTTTTCTGATCCACTCCCCTGTTTGTTAAGGTATCTGTATTCCCAGTCATGTGAAATCCATAGATTAGGGCCTAATGAATTTATTTAAATTGACTGATTTCCTTATATGAACTGTAACTCTTTAAATCTTTTAAAATGTGGCATTTTAAATTTATATTTTTGTTCAGTGTAAATCAGAATCTACATATTTCTACCCTGTGGTATTTCATATGATAACATTACTTTCTCCATAGTCCAAGATAGATAATTGATTGGGAGACAATCCTACACATCCTAGATCACTGCATAGAAAACATTACTCCAAGACAGGGGACCAATCAGACACTGCTACATACAATACGAAAAACAAACTCCAGGTTGTCACTTGATCTGTGCAAATCATTTCAATACTCAGGAAGGGGGTAGTGTTACGTTACTGTCTGTATGGACCACAATCGTTTCAATACTCAGGAAGGGGGTAGTGTTACGTTACTGTCTGTATGGACCACAATCGTTTCAATACTCAGGAAGGGGGTAGTGTTACGTTACTGTCTGTATGGACCACAATCGTTTCAATACTCAGGAAGGGGGTAGTGTTACGTTACTGTCTGTATGGACCACAATCGTTTCAATACTCAGGAAGGGGGTAGTGTTACGTTACTGTCTGTATGGACCACAATCGTTTCAATACTCAGGAAGGGGGTAGTGTTACGTTACTGTCTGTATGGACCACAATCGTTTCCAACACTGCTACAACTGTTATGTGATCCTTTGAAATACTTTTAAAAAAAAAGGTTCAGAAGAATACTTTTGGCCTTTTGATCGAGTACGATTTATCCAAGTCCGAATGATTTGTCTCGAACACAAATTGCATTTAAGCTACAGATCATTGTTAATTCAGGAGGTATTAGCTAAAGAGCACCAGTTATTATAGATCAGTAAGGCTGGCTGAAGGTAAGACGGGACGTGATTGGCAGCAACAGAGAACACATGGAATCAACCGGAATGAGGAACAGAGAACACATGGAATCAACCGGAATGTGGAACAGAGAACACATGGAATCAACCGGAATGTGGAACAGAGAACACATGGAATCAATCTGAATGTGGAACAGAGAACACATGGAATCAATCTGAATGTGGAACAGAGAACACATGGAATCAACCGGAATGTGGAACAGAGAACACATGGAATCAATCTGAATGTGAAACAGAGAACACATGGAATCAACCGGAATGTGGAACAGAGAACACATGGAATCAATCTGAATGTGGAACAGAGAACACGTGGAATCAATCTGAATGTGGAACAGAGAACACATGGAATCAACCGGAATGTGGAACAGAGAACACATGGAATCAATCTGAATGTGGAACAGAGAACACATGGAATCAATCTGAATGTGGAACAGAGAACACATGGAATCAATCTGAATGTGGAACAGAGAACACATGGAATCAATCGGAATGTGGAACAGAGAACACATGGAATCAATCGGAATGTGGAACAGAGAACACATGGAATCAATCTGAATGTGGAACAGAGAACACATGGAATCAATCGGAATGTGGAACAGAGAACACATGGAATCAATCTGAATGTGGAACAGAGAACACATGGAATCAACCGGAATGTGGAACAGAGAACACGTGGAATCAATCTGAATGAGGAACAGAGAACACATGGAATCAATCTGAATGTGGAACAGAGAACACATGGAATCAATCTGAATGTGGAACAGAGAACACATGGAATCAATCTGAATGTGGAACAGAGAACACGTGGAATCAATCTGAATGTGGAACAGAGAACACATGGAATCAATCTGAATGAGGAACAGAGAACACATGGAATCAATCTGAATGTGGAACAGAGAACACGTGGAATCAATCTGAATGTGGAACAGAGAACACATGGAATCAATCTGAATGAGGAACAGAGAACACATGGAATCAATCTGAATGTGGAACAGAGAACACATGGAATCAATCTGAATGAGGAACAGAGAACACATGGAATCAATCTGAATGTGGAACAGAGAACACGTGGAATCAATCTGAATGTGGAACAGAGAACACATGGAATCAATCTGAATGTGGAACAGAGAACACGTGGAATCAATCTGAATGTGGAACAGAGAACACATGGAATCAATCGGAATGTGGAACAGAGAACACATGGAATCAATCTGAATGTGGAACAGAGAACACATGGAATCAATCTGAAAGTGGAACAGAGAACACATGGAATCAATCTGAAAGTGGAACAGAGAACACATGGAATCAATCTGAAAGTGGAACAGAGAACACATGGAATCAATCTGAAAGTGGAACAGAGAACACATGGAATCAATCTGAATGTGGAACAGAGAACACATGGAATCAATCGGAATGTGGAACAGAGAACACGTGGAATCAATCTGAATGTGGAACAGAGAACACATGGAATCAATCTGAATGTGGAACAGAGAACACATGGAATCAATCTGAATGTGGAACAGAGAACACATGGAATCAATCTGAATGTGGAACAGAGAACACATGGAATCAATCTGAATGTGGAACAGAGAACACATGGAATCAACCGGAATGTGGAACAGAGAACACATGGAATCAATCTGAATGTGGAACAGAGAACACATGGAATCAATCTGAATGTGGAACAGAGAACATATGGAATCAATCTGAATGTGGAACAGAGAACACGTGGAATCAATCGGAATGTGGAACAGAGCAGAGTAAGATATAGAGTGAAATAATGTCTAAGCCGAAGCATCAATATGCACAGATCTCATTCACTTCAAGCCGTTGATATAATGTGAAGTTTTACACTCACAATAAAGTGAGACACTACTATACACCATGTATAATAAAGCATGTCTGTTTGTCGATGTGGAGCGACCTATTTGGACCAATGGACATGTTCATGCCTTACCTCCTCACGTCATTTGCACACACTGTATATAGACTTTTTTCTACTGTATTATTGACTGTATGTTTGTTTATTCCATGTGTAACTCTGTGTTGTTGTTTGTGTCGCACTGCTTTGCTTTATCTTGGCCAGGTCCCAGTTGTAAATGAGAACTTGTTCTCAACTGGCCTACCTGGTTAAATAAAGGTGAAATAAATACATAAGAAATAAGGCAAGGTCAATCCTGTTTAAACTCTAGCCACAGCAACCAGATACCTTGCTAATCGCTATGTAAACTATACGTTTTGTCACTCGCATGTCATATCACCAATATTTATGTAACTACTTCGGAGTCGGCTCTCGTGTGGCGCAGCGGTCTAAGGCACTGCATCTCAGTGCAAGAGGCGTCACAACAGTCCCTGGTTCGAATCCAGGCTGTATCACATCCGGCCGTGATTGGGAGTCGGCACACAATTGGCCCAGCGTCGTCAAGGTGTGGACGGGGGCAGGCCGTCATTGTAAATAAGAATTTGTTCTTAACTGATTTGCCTAGTTAAATAACATTTGACATTTATTTTTTAAATGATAAGAAGTGACTTCCTTTAAATTCTCAGACGGCACCGAGGAGGACACGTGATAAATGTCTCCAACCTCCAGATTACTTTCCCATTTATAGAAGCATCAATTCCTCATTTCAAAGTAACACTCACTCTCTAAGTTATATCATTAATTTTAAAAAATGATACAATAAAATATAGATCAGAATCGCTCTGATCCCTGATTATCATAAACACGGAATAAAGTTAATGTGCTCTGTGAGACGCCAAACATCGTTCAAATTCATCTCGGTCGCTGCGGAAGTCAGTCACTGCGTGTGTTGCCCGCGAGCGAAGTGGCAGGCAAAGTCATACTTGTTCCTGCACTTACAGCCGCAGATATTACACCGGAAGGGGTTCTCGTAGCCGTGGCAACCCATGTGAATGGTATACATGATGTTGTCAGAGAAGTAGGTGTCGCAGTGCTGGCAGCTGTGTAGCATCTGTGGGTCTGGGTCCGGTGTGCTACCGGGCAGGGCAGGGGTACTGGGCTGGCTGTTACTAATGCTAGCTGAGCTGGTACGTGTGTGTGCACTGTGCTCACTGCTAGGTTCTGGGTTCACTGGGCTGGGGCTGTAGTTCCTGCTGTGGCCTGCAGGGGGTTGGAGGTCCTCGGGGCTGGTTGGGGAGGAGGTTTGGTGGTGGTGGTGGTGGTAGTGGTGGTGGTGGGCACCACTTTGACTGGCGGACAAAGATACTGACACTGCAATCGGTGCACCAGAGGCCTGCTGGATGAGGAACGGCTTGACGTCGTTACAGGACAGTCTGTCAGGAGACACGGGGGTCTGGTCCACTGGGGGGAGGTTGGACAACTGGCCTGCCAGCGTAGACAGCTGGTTCAGTGGATTGTTGTCCACCACCATGTCACTGTTGACATCCCTGCTGGCACCTCCTCTAGTCCCATGGTCCTTCACATCGCTCTCGTACACCTCATGGTTCAGGTAGTCTGGTTTCCCCACCACCATGGAGGGAGGGCTGAGGTTGATGAGGAGGTGTCTGCTGTAGCCTCCCAGGCCCAGGGAGCTGCCACTCTTCTTCTGTAGGACGTTCAGCATCTTCTTGTTGGAGAGGAAGGCGGGCAGCTCCGCCCCCTTCATGGGTAAAAGCTTGTGGCGGCGCCGGCGGTGGTGGGACAGGTTGCTGCGGTCGCTGCAACGGAAGGAGCAGAGGTCACACTTGTAGGGCTTCTCTCCCGTGTGGGAGCGCATGTGGGCCTCAAGGTGGCGCTCGTAGGCAGAGGCGAAGGGGCACAGCTGGCAGCGGTGGGGCTTCTCTCCTGTTAGTCAACAAAGAGGTTTAGGTTTATTTCAACATCTTGGCACAAATCCAACATCCATTAAAATGTCATGTCACACAATATAAATACAAGTAAAAAAAGATAAGATCTTAACTACATGGACAGGTTGGACTTGACATTTCAGACGTACCTTTTTTTAACGTTGCACAAAAGTGTTTTGTTATTGTCACTAACGGTACAGGACTGTGGCTGACTAACGAGTTAGTGCATAGCTAGCTAAAACCAAACAACAGTTATCTTCAACTGGTTTGATAATTTATTGACACACACACAGAGCCTTTCATCCAGACCGCGCCTGTACAGATTAATTTTGTATCGCTCAGAAAGATGGCAGGAATATGAGCATTTGTGATTTCAGACTTTTTTGTTATGATACTTATTTTGTATTGCTTTAAAAAAAAAAAAATCTTATTAACACTGTGTTCTAGCTAGCTATTTGTGTAGGTAGCTATCAAGTAAACACAATGATATAGTAACTTGTTGACTTAACTCTAGAATGCCTACTTCAAGTGTTTTAGTACTAGTCTGTAATCTCAGGACTTAACCTATGCCAGGGGCGGACTGGCCATCTGGCATGTTGGGCAAATGCCAGATGGGCTGGTCCATTTTACCTGTGTGAATCCTGATGTGCTCTATCAGGCGAGCGGTGCCTTTACTGGCGTAGCTGCAGTAGCTACACTTGAGCTTGCCGTCGAAGGTCCTCTGGAAGCCGTCCACCAGCAGCCCAGAGTTGTCGTCCAGAGAGACTTCCACTGATCCATTCTGATGATCACTCTCTGGGATAGCTGCTGCTACTGGGAGAGGAGACGACAAGACATAGAATTAAATAGATACTTTACAGTCAATTTTTTTTCCACCGGGAAATGGATACCTCTAAACAATACCCGACCTCACAGACACACAAAAAGCCGAATCACATCTAGAACTTATCTGGAAGCAGGATTTGTAAAATCACATTTTACATCGATCTATTTCCCGGTGATTTTTTTATTTATTCTGGCAGACAATCTAGTCAGAAACCATTTGTGGGGCCTGTTTTTGTCTGGTGCTTGAAAGATACGAGAGGATGACTTGAGATGCATTAGGGTCATCTTTGTTCAGTCAATATCTCCACAATATGGATCTAAACAGAAGAACCACTCATTGCTCCTCCAGAGGACCCCTTTTGGATGACGGCCAATCGCCACAAAATAAAAATAAAAACAAAAACATTACAAAAAAATCGTTCAAACAGACTTATTAGGTTATTCCCCGTAGCGCTGGGCCCTGTTCCACTGGTTTAACTTCCCAAAGACAAATTAGGGATATGGCTTATTTTGGGGCGATTTAAAAATATAAATATTTTTTGGGGTGCGATTTTGGGGCGATTTAAAAATATACACATCAAGTTAAAGTCAATGACTCTGTTTTATATAATAGTAGATAGATATTATATATATATATATATATATATATATATATATATATATATATATATATATATATATATATATATATATATAGATAGTGTTCATAACATTCTCACCAGCTTGGAGGTGGTCGGGCTCCATTTCCCCGCCGACAGAGCCTGAGATCATGTTGACATGGTGTGTTTGCTGTGTCAGGTACTCTTGAAAGTCCTTTATGAAATCCAGAGGTTTTAGATCATCATCCATTTGGCAAGATGGGGTGTATTGTGATGACTTCTGATCACTCCCCCCCCAAACCTGTAAGATAAGGCAATAATAATAATTGATGGTTAAACATAATGAACCACATTTATTTTTATTTCACCTTTTATTTAACCAGGTAGGCCAGTTGAGAACAAGTTCTCATCTACAACTGCGACCTGGCCAAGATAAAGCAAAGCAGTGCGACACAAACAACAACACAGAGTTACACATGGAATAAACAAAACAGTCAATAATACAGTAGAAAAATCTATATACAGTGTGTGCAAATGAGGTAGGATAAGAGAGGTAAGGCAATAAATAGGCCATGGTGGCGAAGTAATTACAATGTAGCAATTAAACACTGGAGTGATAGATGTGCAGAAGATGAATGTGCAAGTAGAGATACTGGGGTGCAAAGGAGCAAGATAAATAAATACAGTATGGGGATGAGGTAGATTGGATGGGCTGTTTACAGATGGGCTATGTACAGGTGCAGTGATCTGTGAGCTGCTCTGACAGCTGGTGCTTAAAACTAGTGAGGGAGATATGAGTCTCCAGCTTCAGAGATTTTTTGCAGTTCGTTCCATGATAATCATATTGTTACAATACCATTGCATGTATGCCATAACCTATAGCCCGATATTGGACTAAATGAGCCTAATGTTACTCCTTAGTCCAAAGAATTTACATGTTCTGTTTAAGGGCGAATTGTCTCTGGAAGCCAAAACAGCCAAATACTCCCATCTAAACGTGAATCGATTGCGGTCCGGTTCTAAAGGTGAATCGATTGCGGTCCAGTTCTAAAGGTGAATCGATTGCGGTCCGGTTCTAAAGGTGAATCGATTGCGGTACGGTTCTTGAAACATAAATCGCTCTACTTTGATATCACAACCAAATAATTTTACAAATGCAAAATACACATTTAATGTAGTGAACACTGTTTTAACCGTTGCAGCTGACAGTATTTTTCAGTGAAAACAGTTTGTGGAATCTGTCTTCCGTTTACACACAGGTTAGATGCAGTAACGTGTAAATATGGGCGTGTGGGAATCTAACCCAATAAAGGCGTGTCAGTTTAACAACTTATTTATTTTTTCGCCCGATATGAAAGATACGGTTATTATGCTTCCAAAACCGTACAGCAAGCTATGCCGTTAATGTTCACGCCGACCGTCGCGGCTCTTATTAATAATAAAACTCCCCCTACAGAAAACGCCTTCATCCAATGACTCTTTAAATGTAATGGAACTGAGAGTCATGATCAAAGCCATAACCATGAACCATTATGTGGACAGTCAGTCACGACGATAATAAGTATGTTGTCACCAAAAAACATCTCATAACAGTGGCAACATGACATGTAGGCAGTTGATACACAGCCCATCACTTCACTACTACCGGCGTTGCTCGCTAACGTTAGCTTGTTTAACGTTAGTAATGTACGCTAGCCATTTTACTTACCAGCTGGTCGTCAATCACAGCACCGTTAAAATATATGCGATAATTTACGCGTTCCCATCCGTTCTTATGTTAATTCTAAGACCGATGTCAAGATGGACATTTCAAAACACTATCTAGACAACCAAAATGTGTGATGACAAGTTAATGTTAGCTGGTTGTGCTAAAAACAAAAGAGAGGGAGCTATGTGTTATAGTAGCTATGCAACACTAAAATGACTCCCATTTCAGAAGCACATAGCTGGCTGTCAGTGAAAGCTACTAGTTGGAAATACAACAGCAGAAAAAGAGAAGGTGTTTGCCTAGAGGAACATGTTTATTTGATTAAAGATGCCCTGATTATATAAAATTTAAGACATGAGTAAAAGCTGATACGTTTTGCCAAGTGAAGACGCGAAACTGTTCCATGGTCGCTGTTTCACCCGGTCAATAGAAAAGTGAACACACTCAGATGTAAACAAGAGAAAACATGGCTTCGCCCTTGATCAGGTGCTTCTCAAAGGTGAGACGAATGTAATGCAAAAGCGGTTTCTTCGTTCACATTGTTGTTTTATGATATGTTGTCTTTGTGTAGTCATACTTATTTAGAAATACGAACTTAGCCAGTGTTTTTTGTAACTTTATATTACCCCATTGCATAACCTGCTATCACATAACGCGTTGGCTAGCTAGCTGCATGCTAATTAAAATGACATAGCTAGTTAGCTACTGCCTCCGTCAGTTACACCGCAAGTTACTCTTGAAGAAATGTCCTGCCTGTCACTGCTGTTATCTTGCCGTATAACGTTATAGCCACCACTCTCTCATATTCACTCATGCTGGAGTATGGATATATTTTTGTTGCCTGACGACTCAAACGTAATTGTTCCACTGCTCTGTTGTCGCTAGCTACGTACACTATTTGCCCATTTTAGAAGCGCTCAGAAAGTGACTCTTGTTTTTTACCAGAGTGCCAAAACATTCAAGAGCTAAAGGTGCTCAAAGTTGACCTATTTTGCATTCCCCACCATACCATGAGACATCCGTGTCTTCATTACTGGAAACAAATCAACGGTTGAGTTTGATATCATAAAAGCTTACAAACAGGGTTGTCAAACTATTTGATAATTTCTTTTAAAAAATACGTTTTTTAATAAAAAATTGACATTTTGTTAACCGTTTAACGTCAATTATCTAAAACCGCATAAACTACAATGTTTTTTCTCTCCAAATTCACATATATTGTAGCCCTACTTGTGCCCACCATCAGTTGAGACACAACATGCTCTTGAATACAGGGTGGGTGTCATTTCAATCATATAAATTATAGAATATACCTATCCCTTCAGACCACTGCAATTTAGCTGGTACACCACTGAAATTGAAAATGTAATTGAAATATTTTCTTCTAATTACTACCACAAATATGGCTGCCGGTCCACCCACCGTTGAATGGCCACTTAAATGGTGACGTCTATTCCAGTATTTCTATGATGTCAATAGGTTTCCTATGGAGGGTTGACAGTATCATTTAAAACAACAGATATTCCCATTGAAGTCAATGTTCTCTGATGTCTGGACCTCCAACTATATTGGCATCTGTTGTAGGCCTACTTGTGGTTGGTTGAGGCAACATTATCTTATAAAATCAAACTCAACTGTTTATTTTTTTCCAGTGATGGATGTCTCATGGTATGGTGGGGTATGCAAAATAGGTCACATTTCGCTTGGATGTTTTGGCATTCATGTCCAAAAAGTCCCTTTCTGAGCACTTCTACGATGGGCAAATATGTATGGAAGGTTTCGTTCAATTCAAAAGGGGTGCAGTTAAAAAAGTGATTGAATTCAAATGGCCCCAACTAGGAGTTTGGGTAGCCAGGCCAATCTTTTAAAAACCTTTATTTAACTAGGCAAGTCAGTTAAGAACAAATTCTTATTTACAATGACGGCCTAGGAACAGTGGGTTAACTGCCTTGTTCAGGGGCAGAACGACAGGTTTTTACCTTGTCAGCTCGGGGATTCGATCTTGCAACCTTTCGGTTACAAGTCCAACGCTCTAACCACTAGGCTAGCTGCCGCCCCGGATTGAGTAGAGTGGCAACATTTTGTGTAAACACTCAAGTTGTATCATGTCATCCATCAGCGAAAATGTAACTGTGTAATTTCAGGTTGGTAGGCAGGTGTCCCGACCATGGAGTGTGTGCCAGCATGGTCTGCGGAACAGATCCACCCAACCAGACGTGTCTGCAGAGCAGGCTGCTGCTCTGGGGGTCTCCTACCCTCCACTACAGACATACTCTGAGGAGGAGGGGATGATGAGGGATGCTGGTGAGTTGCAGCATGCAGGATATACACTAGGCAGAGCAACAAAGGATATATATATATATAACACAGTACCAGTCAAATGTTTGGACACCTACTCATTCAAGGGTTTTTCTTTATTTTTACTATTTTCTACATTGTAGAATAATAGTGAAGACATCAAAACTATGAAATAACACATATGGAATCTTGTAGTAAGCAAAAAAAGTGTTAAACAAATCAAATTGTGTTATATTTTACATTCTTCAAAGTATCAACCCTTTGCCTTGACAGCTCTACACACTCTTGGCGTTCTCTCAACCAGCTTCACGAGGAATGCTTTTCCAACAGTCTTGAAGGAGTTCCTACCAATGCTGACTACTTGTTGGCTACTTTTCCTTCACTCTGCGGTCCAACTCATCCCAAACCATCTCAATTGGGTTGAGGTCGGGTGATTGTGGAGAACAGGTCATCTGATGGTCAAATAGCTCTTACGCTGCGTAGAGGTGTGTTGGGTCATTGTCCTGTTGAAAAACAAATGATAGTCCCACTAAGCCCAAACCAGATGGGATGGCGTATCACTGGTAGCCATGCTGGTTAAGACTGCCTTGAATTCTAAATAAATCATAGACAGTGTCACCAGCACCCCACACCATAACACCTCCTCCATGCCTCAAGGGTGGAACCACACATACTGAGACAATCCGTTCACCTACTCTGCGTCTCAAAAAGACACGGCGGTTGGAACCAAAAATCTTAAGTTTGCACTCACCAGACCAATGGACAGATTTCCACCAGTCTAATGTCCATTGCTCGTGTTTCTTGGCCCAAGCAAGTCTCTTCTTATTGGTGTCCTTCAGTGTTTTTTTTGCAGCAATTTGGCAATGAAGGCCTGATTCACGCAGTCTTCTCTGAACAGTTGATGTTGAGATGTGTCTGTTACTTGAATTCTGAAGCATTTATTTGGGCTGCAATCTGAGGTGCAGTTAACTCTAATGAAATTATCCTCTGACCCAGAGTCAGAGGTGACTCTGGGTCTTCCATTCCTGTTGCTGTCCTCATGAGAGCCAGTTTCATCATAGCGCTTAGGGGTTTTTGCGACTGCAGTTGAAGAAACATTCAAAGTTCTTGACATTTTCCAGATTGACTGACCTTCATGTCTTAAAGTAATGATGGGCTGTCATTTATCTTTGCTTATTTGAGCTGTTCTTGCCATAATATGGACTTGGTCTTTTACCAAATAGGGATATCTTCTGTATACCACCCCTACCTTGTCACAATACAACTGATTGGCCCAAACTTATTAAGAAGGAAAGAAATTCCACAAATGAACTTTTAACAAGGCACACCTGTTAATTGAAATGCATTCCAGGTGACTACCTCATCAAGCTGGTTGAGAGAATGCCAAGTGTGTGCAAAGATGTCATCAAGGCAAAGGGTGGCTACTTTGAAGAATCTCAAATATATTTTGTGTTATTTCATAGTTTTGATGTCTTCCCTATTATTCTACAATGTAGGGGGAAAAAATCCTGGAATGAGTAGGTGTGTCCAAACTTTTGACTTGTATTGTGTGTGTGTGTGTGTGATATATAGCACTTAAACCAACCAATAAGATTTAATAAACAGACTGGATCATGCTATGGATTGGTCTGATTTGTCATGAACTTGGTTTTATGTAAGTTCAGTTAATCAAGTCACATTGCGTTTCGTTTTACCGTCCCACATTTGAACAGTGAACAAGTTTGCACAGGAGCGTCTTGCCCCGTTTGTGTCGAAGATGGACGAAAACTCTCATATGGATCCGGAAGTGATAAAGTCCCTCTTTGAACAGGGGGTATGTGTTTCTCTTCTTTACATCCTATGGTCATTAGGGGCATTTCCATGTAAAAAGACCCATTAGAACCAACTTGAAGTGGGGGTAAAATTTAAAGCTAAGTGCAGTTATCCTCTCAAGGTGAGGTCATTTTGACCCCTACCTTTAAAAAAATAAAATAATAATAAACTATTGCTAGTTAAACAAAATTGCATTTTCTATTAGTAGAAAATAATATAATTGACACTTTTTTTTTTAGCATAGTGTTTTTGAATTTATTTTCTACAGTCATTGTCGCTCATCTTTATCAAGGGTTTCAATCATATCGGACCCCACTGTGTCTTAAGATATTTTAAATTCTCTCTTCATGAGGATAATGAATGTTTACAGAAATAACAAGTAAAGGTAGACCTACCAATTTAGTTAGTGTTTTTACTAATATACATTTTGTTTATGAATTATTAAGTGATTTAATACGTGTAATTCTGTTACCAAATTGGTAATTGAATTGAGTCTGTTCTGAGGGCAGAAGGGGGTGCAACTCAATATTAGAAAGGTGTTCCTAATGTTTTGTACACTCAGTGTATATTTTGAGTTTTTGTAAAGCGTTCTCACATAAAAGAACTGAGGGAGATTTTACTGAAAATGTTTTACCAAAGTTTACATCGACTCAGTTCTTCCAGTGAATGTATTTTTTGTAAAATGTTCATTTGAAATTGTTAAAATTTGTCCTTGTGCATGGAGTTGGTTTGTTAAACTTTTAAGTAAATGTTTTTTGCTTGGTAACATTTGGAAGTCCCAGCATAATTCTGTTACCGTGGAATAAATATACTCTAACCTACCTCCGTCATGTTCATTAGACAACAGAAGAAAATGGACTGAAACGGGGAGAGACTACCTGGACATATGTCCTGAAAATTATTACCCGGTTGTCAAAAAGAACACCGCCCTGTTGTCAAAAAGAACACCGCCCTGTTGTCAAAAAGAACACCGCCCTGTTGTCAAAAAGAACACCGCCCTGTTGTCAAAAAGAACACCGCCCTGTTGTCAAAAAGAACACACCTCCCTGTTGTCAAAAAGAACACCGCCCTGTTGTCAAAAAGAACACACCTCCCTGTTGTCAAAAAGAACGCCGCCCCGTTGTCAAAAAGAACGCCGCCCCGTTGTCAAAAAGAACGCCGCCCCGTTGTCAAAAAGAACGCCGCCCCGTTGTCAAAAAGAACGCCGCCCCGTTGTCAAAAAGAACGCCGCCCCGTTGTCAAAAAGAACGCCGCCCCGTTGTCAAAAAGAACGCCGCCCCGTTGTCAAAAAGAACACGCCGCCCCGTTGTCAAAAAGAACACACCGACCCGTTGTCAAAAAGAACACACCGACCCGTTGTCAAAAAGAACACACCGACCCGTTGTCAAAAAGAACACACCGACCCGTTGTCAAAAAGAACACACCGACCCGTTGTCAAAAAGAACACACCGACCCGTTGTCAAAAAGAACACACCGACCCGTTGTCAAAAAGAACACACCGACCTGTTGTCAAAAAGAACACACCGACCTGTTGTCAAAAAGAACACACCGACCTGTTGTCAAAAAGAACACACCGACCTGTTGTCAAAAAGAACACACCGACCTGTTGTCAAAAAGAACACACCGACCTGTTGTCAAAAAGAACACACCGACCTGTTGTCAAAAAGAACACACCGACCTGTTGTCAAAAAGAACACACCGACCTGTTGTCAAAAAGAACACACCGACCTGTTGTCAAAAAGAACACACCGACCTGTTGTCAAAAAGAACACACCGACCTGTTGTCAAAAAGAACACACCGACCCGTTGTCAAAAAGAACACACCGACCCGTTGTCAAAAAGAACACACCGACCCGTTGTCAAAAAGAACACACCGACCCGTTGTCAAAAAGAACACACCGACCCGTTGTCAAAAAGAACACACCGACCCGTTGTCAAAAAGAACACACCGACCCGTTGTCAAAAAGAACACACCGACCCGTTGTCAAAAAGAACACACCGACCCGTTGTCAAAAAGAACACACCGACCCGTTGTCAAAAAGAACACACCGACCCGTTGTCAAAAAGAACACACCGACCCGTTGTCAAAAAGAACACACCGACCCGTTGTCAAAAAGAACACACCGACCCGTTGTCAAAAAGAACACACCGACCCGTTGTCAAAAAGAACGCCGACCCGTTGTCAAAAAGAACGCCGACCCGTTGTCAAAAAGAACGCCGACCCGTTGTCAAAAAGAACGCCGCCCCGTTGTCAAAAAGAACACACCGACCCGTTGTCAAAAAGAACACACCGACCCGTTGTCAAAAAGAACACACCGACCCGTTGTCAAAAAGAACACACCGACCCGTTGTCAAAAAGAACACACCGACCCGTTGTCAAAAAGAACACACCGACCCGTTGTCAAAAAGAACACACCGACCCGTTGTCAAAAAGAACACACCGACCCGTTGTCAAAAAGAACACACCGACCCGTTGTCAAAAAGAACACACCGACCCGTTGTCAAAAAGAACACACCGACCCGTTGTCAAAAAGAACACACCGACCCGTTGTCAAAAAGAACACACCGACCCGTTGTCAAAAAGAACACACCGACCCGTTGTCAAAAAGAACACACCGACCCGTTGTCAAAAAGAACACACCGACCCGTTGTCAAAAAGAACACACCGACCCGTTGTCAAAAAGAACACACCGACCCGTTGTCAAAAAGAACACACCGACCCGTTGTCAAAAAGAACACACCGACCCGTTGTCAAAAAGAACACACCGACCCGTTGTCAAAAAGAACACACCGACCCGTTGTCAAAAAGAACACACCGACCCGTTGTCAAAAAGAACACACCGACCCGTTGTCAAAAAGAACACACCGACCCGTTGTCAAAAAGAACACACCGACCCGTTGTCAAAAAGAACACACCGACCCGTTGTCAAAAGAACACACCGACCCGTTGTCAAAAAGAACACACCGACCCGTTGTCAAAAAGAACACACCGACCCGTTGTCAAAAAGAACACACCGACCCGTTGTCAAAAAGAACACACCGACCCGTTGTCAAAAAGAACACACCGACCCGTTGTCAAAAAGAACACACCGACCCGTTGTCAAAAAGAACACACCGACCCGTTGTCAAAAAGAACACACCGACCCGTTGTCAAAAAGAACACACCGACCCGTTGTCAAAAAGAACACACCGACCCGTTGTCAAAAAGAACACACCGACCCGTTGTCAAAAAGAACACACCGACCCGTTGTCAAAAAGAACACACCGACCCGTTGTCAAAAAGAACACACCGACCCGTTGTCAAAAAGAACACACCGACCCGTTGTCAAAAAGAACACACCGACCCGTTGTCAAAAAGAACACACCGACCCGTTGTCAAAAAGAACACACCGACCCGTTGTCAAAAAGAACACACCGACCCGTTGTCAAAAAGAACACACCGACCCGTTGTCAAAAAGAACACACCGACCCGTTGTCAAAAAGAACACACCGACCCGTTGTCAAAAAGAACACACCGCCCCGTTGTCAAAAAGAACACACCGCCCCGTTGTCAAAAAGAACACACCGCCCCGTTGTCAAAAAGAACACACCGCCCCGTTGTCAAAAAGAACACACCGCCCCGTTGTCAAAAAGAACACACCGCCCCGTTGTCAAAAAGAACACACCGCCCCGTTGTCTCAAAGAACACACCGCCCCGTTGTCTCAAAGAACACACCGCCCCGTTGTCAAAAAGAACACCGCCCCGTTGTCAAAAAGAACACGTTAAAGTATGTCCTAAACACTACCCTGTTGTGTGTGTATATAGCTGTGTATTCCCCATTTTAATTTGTCAGATGATTCATTGTCACTTCCCAGCTGATGGGCATAGAGATCGACCCAGAGTACGGAGGCACCGGATCCACGTTCTTCTCCTCCATCCTGGTCATTGAGGAGCTGGCCAAAGTGGACGCCTCCGTGGCCGTGCTGTGTGACATCCAGAACACCCTCATCAACACACTGTTCACCAAGCTGGGGACCGCAGCCCAGAAAGAACGCTATCTCAGCCGGCTGTCAACAGACATGGTGAGAGACTAACAGGTTGCATGTCCTATTGATTTTTATTAAACAGGTTTCTAGCCGGCTGTCAACAGACATGGTGAGAGACTAACAGGTTGCATGTCCTATTGATTTTTATTAAACAGGTTTCTAGCCGAGAGGAAAAATGTGGCCTATATGTTTTGATTTAAGGGTAGTGAGAGGTAGTGTGTATCTGTGTTTTGATTTAAGGGTAGTGAGAGGTAGTGTGTATCTGTATGTTTTGATTTAAGGGTAGTGAGAGGTAGTGTGTATCTGTGTTTTGATTTAAGGGTAGTGAGAGGTAGTGTGTATCTGTTTGTTTTGATTTAAGGGTAGTGAGAGGTAGTGTGTATCTGTGTGTGTTTTGATTGAAGGGTAGTGAGAGGTAGTGTGTATCTGTGTTTTGATTTAAGGGTAGTGTGTATCTATATGTTTTGATTTAAGGGTAGTGAGAGGTAGTGTGTATCTGTGTGTTTTGATTGAAGGGTAGTGAGAGGTAGTGTGTATCTGTGTTTTGATTTAAGGGTAGTGAGAGGTAGTGTGTATCTGTGTGTTTTGATTGAAGGGTAGTGAGAGGTAGTGTGTATCTGTGTTTTGATTTAAGGGTAGTGTGTATCTATATGTTTTGATTTAAGGGTAGTGAGAGGTAGTGTGTATCTGTGTGTTTTGATTGAAGGGTAGTGAGAGGTAGTGTGTATCTGTGTTTTGATTTAAGGGTAGTGAGAGGTAGTGTGTATCTGTGTGTTTTGATTGAAGGGTAGTGAGAGGTAGTGTGTATCTGTGTGTTTTGATTTAAGGGTAGTGAGAGGTAGTGTGTATCTGTGTGTTTTGATTGAAGGGTAGTGAGAAGTAGTGTGTATCTATATGTTTTGATTTAAGGGTAGTGAGAGGTAGTGTGTATCTGTGTGTTTTGATTGAAGGGTAGTGAGAGGTAGTGTGTATCTGTGTTTTGATTTAAGGGTAGTGAGAGGTAGTGTGTATCTGTGTGTTTTGATTGAAGGGTAGTGAGAGGTAGTGTGTATCTGTGTTTTGATTTAAGGGTAGTGTGTATCTATATGTTTTGATTTAAGGGTAGTGAGAGGTAGTGTGTATCTGTGTGTTTTGATTTAAGGGTAGTGAGAAGTAGTGTGTATCTATATGTTTTGATTTAAGGGTAGTGAGAGGTAGTGTGTATCTGTGTGTTTTGATTTAAGGGTAGTGAGAGGTAGTGTGTATCTGTGTGTTTTGATTGAAGGGTAGTGAGAAGTAGTGTGTATCTATATGTTTTGATTTAAGGGTAGTGAGAGGTAGTGTGTATCTGTGTGTTTTGATTGAAGGGTAGTGAGAGGTAGTGTGTATCTGTGTTTTGATTTAAGGGTAGTGAGAGGTAGTGTGTATCTGTGTGTTTTGATTGAAGGGTAGTGAGAGGTAGTGTGTATCTGTGTTTTGATTTAAGGGTAGTGTGTATCTATATGTTTTGATTTAAGGGTAGTGAGAGGTAGTGTGTATCTGTGTGTTTTGATTTAAGGGTAGTGAGAAGTAGTGTGTATCTGTGTGTTTTGATTGAAGGATAGTGAGAAGTAGTGTGTATCTGTGTGTTTTGATTTAAGGGTAGTGAGAAGTAGTGTGTATCTGTGTGTGTTTTGTTTTAAGGGTAGTGAGAGGTAGTGTGTATCTGTGTGTTTTGATTGAAGGGTAGTGAGAGGTAGTGTGTATCTGTGTTTTGATTTAAGGGTAGTGAGAGGTAGTGTGTATCTGTGTGTTTTGATTGAAGGATAGTGAGAGGTAGTGTGTATCTATATGTTTTGATTGAAGGGTAGTGAGAGGTAGTGTGTATCTGTGTTTTGATTTAAGGGTAGTGTGTATCTATATGTTTTGATTTAAGGGTAGTGAGAGGTAGTGTGTATCTGTGTGTTTTGATTTAAGGGTAGTGAGAAGTAGTGTGTATCTGTGTGTGTTTTGTTTTAAGGGTAGTGAGAGGTAGTGTGTATCTGTGTGTTTTGAATGAAGGGTAGTGAGAGGTAGTGTGTATCTGTGTGTGTTTTGATTTAAGGGTAGTGAGAGGTAGTGTGTATCTGTGTGTGTTTTGATTTAAGGGTAGTGAGAGGTAGTGTGTATCTGTGTGTTTTGATTTAAGGGTAGTGAGAGGTAGTGTGTATCTGTGTGTGTTTTGATTTAAGGGTAGTGAGAGGTAGTGTGTATCTGTGTGTGTTTTGATTTAAGGGTAGTGAGAGGTAGTGTGTATCTGTGTTTTGATTTAAGGGTAGTGAGAGGTAGTGTGTATCTGTGTGTTTTGATTGAAGGATAGTGAGAGGTAGTGTGTATCTATATGTTTTGATTGAAGGGTAGTGAGAGGTAGTGTGTATCTGTGTTTTGATTTAAGGGTAGTGTGTATCTATATGTTTTGATTTAAGGGTAGTGAGAGGTAGTGTGTATCTGTGTGTTTTGATTTAAGGGTAGTGAGAAGTAGTGTGTATCTGTGTGTGTTTTGTTTTAAGGGTAGTGAGAGGTAGTGTGTATCTGTGTGTTTTGAATGAAGGGTAGTGAGAGGTAGTGTGTATCTGTGTGTGTTTTGATTTAAGGGTAGTGAGAGGTAGTGTGTATCTGTGTGTGTTTTGATTTAAGGGTAGTGAGAGGTAGTGTGTATCTGTGTGTTTTGATTTAAGGGTAGTGAGAGGTAGTGTGTATCTGTGTGTGTTTTGATTTAAGGGTAGTGAGAGGTAGTGTGTATCTGTGTGTGTTTTGATTTAAGGGTAGTGAGAGGTAGTGTGTATCTGTGTGTGTTTTGATTTAAGGGTAGTGAGAGGTAGTGTGTATCTGTGTGTGTTTTGATTTAAGGGTAGTGTGTATCTGTGTGTGTTTTGATTTAAGGGTGTACTAGTAAGTTTAAATAAAGCTTCTGATCATGTAGCTAACGTCTCTTGATCACAGCCAGTAGAGGGAGCTACTGGTTCACAAGACATTTAACAGACCTACAACACCTTCAGAAAATAGTCAACACCCCTTCCCTTTTAAACACATTGTGTTGTTGTTAAAGCCTGATTTAAAATGGATTACATTATTACATTACATCATTAGGATTCTGTGGGGGAGTCACTGGCCTGTCTACCCACAATACCCCATAATGTCAAAGTGGAACTATGTTTTTAAGACATAAGATCAGGAGTTAAAATGTGCTTTAACAAGTCACATAATAAGTTGCATGGACTCCCTCTGTGTGCAATAATAGTGTTTTTTAACATGTTTTTTGAATGACTTCCTCATCTCTGTACTCCGCACATACAATTATCCTTAAGGTCCCCTCAGTCAATCGGTGCATTTCAAACACAGATTCAACCACAAAGACCAGAGGTTTTCCAAGGCCTCGTAAAGAAGGGCACCTGTTGGTAGATGGGTCAAAATTAAAGAAGCAGACATTGAATATCCCTTTGAGCATGGTGAAGTTATTAATTACACCTTGGATGGTGTATCAATACACCCAGTCACTACAAAGATACAGGCATCCTTACTAACTCAGATGCCGTAGAGGAAGGAAACCGCTCAGGGATTTCACCTTGATGCCAATGGTGACTTTAAAATAGTTACAGAGTTTAATGGCTGCGATAGGAGAGAACTGAGGATGGATCAACAACATTGTAGTTACTCCACAATACTAACCTAAATGACAGAGTGAAAAGAAGGAAGCCTGTACAGAATAAAAATATTCCAAAACATGCATCCTGTTTGCAACAAGGCACTAAAGTAATACTGAACAAAATGTGGCAAAGTAATTCACTTTGTCCTGAATAGAAAGTGTTATGTATAGTGGCTGCATCATGTTATGGGTATGCTTGTAATCGTTAAGTACTGGGGAGTTTTTCAGGATAAAAAAAAATAAACGGAATAGAGCAAAGCACAGGTAAAATCCTAGAGGAAAACCTGCTCCATTCTTCACTCTGTTTTTTCTTCTTCGTGTTGTATCTTGGACCAAAGTTTACAGCTGAGGTTTTTTTTATATTGTCCCCACCATTGGTTGAGACACGGCAGGATCTTGAATACAGGGTGGGTTTAATGTTGTGGCTGATAAATGGTACCAATATCTGTAGTTTTAAATTATACTGTCAATCCCAATCCTCCATAGGAAACCTATTGAAATCATAGAAATATACATAATAGAATAGACATTAACATTTAAAGTTGTCATTCAATGGCAGCCATATTTGGGGTAGTAATTAGAAGTTAATATTTAAATGTCAATGGTGTACCAGCTAAATTGCAGTGGTCTGAAGGATGGGTACATTCTATAATTTATATTTCTATGATTTGAAATGACCCACCCTGTATTCAAGAGCACGTTGTGTCTCAACCGATGGTGGGAACAAGTAGGTATATGAAGAAAAAAATCAGAGTTTATGCGTTTTTAGATGGTTGAGGTGGAAACAAAGTCATTTAAATCCGGTTTTGAATTCAGGCTGTAACACAACTAAATGTGGAAATGAATCAAGGGCAATGTCCCGTTAACTGATTGCGCGCTTCCTCCAGGACAGCCGCGCAGAGGAAACGCCATGCCGCGCAGAGACGCAAGAGATTGAATTTAACTGAGTTCGCCCCATTTAGTTGGCACTATATATATACATATATCAACGTTTTTTCTATGATCGAATCAACATTATATCAGCCCCTTTTTTGAATGCAACAAATGTAACTTAGTAAGATTGAGTCTCTGATTTAGTTGTAGAGCCGGAGCGTAAAAGAGTAGAATTCTATTGGCGGGCGTAGCCCACGAGCGTCTTCTAATCAACCGCGAGTGAACGCGCTTTTCAGCTCCGTTCTGATCAGAGCCGTGCGTGTGCACGTTTGTTGATGTTCTTTGCTAGTTAGTGAGTTATTAGCCCGGGTTATAGATAAGTAAAGGTCAGCAATGGGGAGTTACTGCTTCCTACAAGAGCGCACAACGTGTAGGCCACATTTTCAAGTGATCTGTAAAAAGCTTTTGTCTTAATTAAAGCGTCAGTGTTGTATTTTGAGACAGGCAGAGAGGTAGCCTATATCGCTGTATGGTAATAATTAATTTTATTTTGTAAAGTGGTTTCTTGCGTCATACAATGCCATTTACAGTCACCTATTTGGCCCATGGTGTTACAGACCAAGTAAAAAAAATCATGAATTCATGTCAAGCCCTTCATAATGTAAAAACGTTTTTAAAAATCTCATGAATTGTAGGATTGAACACCACATATAGGCTACTGTAGACTATATCATAGAAATCAGAAGCTATTTCCATGTGAAAATGTTATGGGATTTGCTCCATTGGTTTTGTTGGTAGGTCTACATTATGCTCAGATAGCCACAGTAGCCAATAGGCTGTACCCTTAGTTTTACACAGTAGCCAATAGGCTGTACCCTTAGTTTTACACAGTAGCCAATAGGCTGTACCCTTAGTTTTACACAGTAGCCAATAGGCTGTACCCTTAGTTTTACACAGTAGCCAATAGGCTGTACCCTTACAGTTTTAGAGAGTAGCCAATAGGCTGTACCCTTAGTTTTAGCCACAATAGCCTATTGGCTACTGTCTAAAACTGTAAGGGTACAGCCTATTGGCTACTGTCTAAAACTAAGGGTACAGCCTATTGGCTACTGTCTAAAACTAAGGGTACAGCCTATTGGCTACTGTCTAAAACTGTAAGGGTACAGCCTATTGGCTACGGTCTAAAACTGTAAGGGTACAGCCTATTGGCTACGGTCTAAAACTGTAAGGGTACAGCCTATTGGCTACTGTCTAAAACTGTAAGGGTACAGCCTATTGGATACTGTCTAAAACTGTAAGGGTACAGCCTATTGGCTACTGTCTAAAACTGTAAGGGTACAGCCTATTAGCTACTGTCTAAAACTGTAAGGGTACAGCCTATTGGATACTGTCTAAAACTGTAAGGGTACAGCCTATTGGATACTGTCTAAAACTGTAAGGGTACAGCCTATTGGATACTGTCTAAAACTGTAAGGGTACATCCTATTGGATACTGTCTAAAACTGTAAGGGTACATCCTATTGGCTACTGTCTAAAACTGTAAGGGTACAGCCTATTGGATACTGTCTAAAACTGTAAGGGTACAGCCTATTGGCTACTGTCTAAAACTGTAAGGGTACAGCCTCAGTGTTCACTGTAAACGCTCGCCAAAAGTTGCACAAAATTCTCACAATGTACATGTTTCCACTCACAAGTCCTACAATTTTGCTCAGTGCCTCAACATTTTTTTAGAGAACATTGGTGAAGGGGTATGAATACTTTATGAAGGGACTGTGTCCCACCCATGTAGTGATACTAATACCATGTTGTCCTGTACTGTAGTTCCAGACCTGTCCATGTAGTGATACTAATACCTTGTTGTCCTGTACTGTAGTTCCAGACCTGTCCATGTAGTGATACTAATACCATGTTGTCCTGTACTGTAGTTCCAGACCTGTCCTCGTAGTGATACTAATACCATGTTGTCCAGTACTGTAGTTCCAGACCTGTCCATGTAGTGATACTAATACCATGTTGTCCTGTACTGTAGTTCCAGACCTGTCCATGTAGTGATACTAATACCATGTTGTCCTGTACTGTAGTTCCAGACCTGTCCATGTAGTAATACTAATACCATGTTGTCCTGTACTGTAGTTCCAGACCTGTCCATGTAGTGATACTAATACCATGTTGTCCTGTACTGTAGTTCCAGACCTGTCCATGTAGTGATACTAATACCATGTCCTGTACTGTAGTTCCAGACCTGTCCATGTAGTGGTACTAATACCATGTTGTCCTGTACTGTAGTTCCAGACCTGTCCATGTAGTGATACTAATACCATGTTGTCCTGTACTGTAGTTCCAGACCTGTCCATGTAGTGATACTAATACCATGTTGTCCTGTACTGTAGTTCCAGACCTGTCCATGTAGTGATACTAATACCATGTTGTCCTGTACTGTAGTTCCAGACCTGTCCATGTAGTGATACTAATACCATGTTGTCCTGTACTGTAGTTCCAGACCTGTCCATGTAGTGATACTAATACCATGTTGTCCTGTACTGTAGTTCCAGACCTGTCCATGTAGTGATACTAATACCTTGTTGTCCTGTACTGTAGTTCCAGACCTGTCCATGTAGTGATACTAATACCATGTTGTCCTGTACTGTAGTTCCAGACCTGTCCTCGTAGTGATACTAATACCATGTTGTCCAGTACTGTAGTTCCAGACCTGTCCATGTAGTGATACTAATACCATGTTGTCCTGTACTGTAGTTCCAGACCTGTCCATGTAGTGATACTAATACCATGTTGTCCTGTACTGTAGTTCCAGACCTGTCCATGTAGTAATACTAATACCATGTTGTCCTGTACTGTAGTTCCAGACCTGTCCATGTAGTGATACTAATACCATGTTGTCCTGTACTGTAGTTCCAGACCTGTCCATGTAGTGATACTAATACCATGTCCTGTACTGTAGTTCCAGACCTGTCCATGTAGTGGTACTAATACCATGTTGTCCTGTACTGTAGTTCCAGACCTGTCCATGTAGTGATACTAATACCATGTTGTCCTGTACTGTAGTTCCAGACCTGTCCATGTAGTGATACTAATACCATGTTGTCCTGTACTGTAGTTCCAGACCTGTCCATGTAGTGATACTAATACCATGTTGTCCTGTACTGTAGTTCCAGACCTGTCCATGTAGTGATACTAATACCATGTTGTCCTGTACTGTAGTTCCAGACCTGTCCATGTAGTGATACTAATACCATGTTGTCCTGTACTGTAGTTCCAGACCTGTCCATGTAGTGATACTAATACCATGTTGTCCTGTACTGTAGTTCCAGACCTGTCCATGTAGTGATACTAATACCATGTTGTCCTGTACTGTAGTTCCAGACCTGTCCATGTAGTAATACTAATACCATGTTGTCCTGTACTGTAGTTCCAGACCTGTCCATGTAGTGATACTAATACCTTGTTGTCCTGTACTGTAGTTCCAGACCTGTCCATGTAGTGATACTAATACCTTGTTGTCCTGTACTGTAGTTCCAGACCTGTCCATGTAGTGATACTAATACCATGTTGTCCTGTACTGTAGTTCCAGACCTGTCCATGTAGTGATACTAATACCATGTTGTCCTGTACTGTAGTTCCAGACCTGTCCATGTAGTGATACTAATACCATGTTGTACTGTAGTTCCAGACCTGTCCATGTAGTGATACTAATACAATGTTGTCCTGTACTGTAGTTCCAGACCTGTCCATGTAGTGATACTAATACCATGTTGTCCTGTACTGTAGTTCCAGACCTGTCCATGTAGTGATACTAATACCATGTTGTACTGTAGTTCCAGACCTGTCCATGTAGTGATACTAATACCATGTTGTCCTGTACTGTAGTTCCAGACCTGTCCATGTAGTGATACTAATACCATGTTGTCCTGTACTGTAGTTCCAGACCTGTCCATGTAGTGATACTAATACCATGTTGTCCTGTACTGTAGTTCCAGACCTGTCCATGTAGTGATACTAATACCATGTTGTCCTGTACTGTAGTTCCAGACCTGTCCATGTAGTGATACTAATACCATGTTGTCCTGTACTGTAGTTCCAGACCTGTCCATGTAGTGATACTAATACCATGTTGTCCTGTACTGTAGTTCCAGACCTGTCCATGTAGTGATACTAATACCTTGTTGTCCTGTACTGTAGTTCCAGACCTGTCCATGTAGTGATACTAATACCATGTTGTCCTGTACTGTAGTTCCAGACCTGTCCATGTAGTGATACTAATACCATGTTGTCCTGTACTGTAGTTCCAGACCTGTCCATGTAGTGATACTAATACCATGTTGTCCTGTACTGTAGTTCCAGACCTGTCCATGTAGTGATACTAATACCATGTCCTGTACTGTAGTTCCAGACCTGTCCATGTAGTGATACTAATACCATGTTGTCCTGTACTGTAGTTCCAGACCTGTCCATGTAGTGATACTAATACCATGTTGTCCTGTACTGTAGTTCCAGACCTGTCCATGTAGTGATACTAATACCATGTTGTCCTGTACTGTAGTTCCAGACCTGTCCATGTAGTGATACTAATACCATGTTGTCTGTACTGTAGTTCCAGACCTGTCCATGTAGTGATACTAATACCATGTTGTCCTGTACTGTAGTTCCAGACCTGTCCATGTAGTGATAACTAATACCATGTTGTCCTGTACTGTAGTTCCAGACCTGTCCATGTAGTGATACTAATACCATGTTGTCCTGTACTGTAGTTCCAGACCTGTCCATGTAGTGATACTAATAACCATTGTCCTGTACTGTAGTTCCAGACCTGTCATGTAGTGATACTATACCAGTGTTCCTGTACTGTAGTTCCAGACCTGTCCATGTAGTGATACTAATACCATGTTGTCCTGTACTGTAGTTCCAGACCTGTCCATGTAGTGATACTAATACCATTGTTGTCCTGTACTGTAGTTCCAGACCTGTCCATGTAGTGATACTAATACCATGTTGTCCTGTACTGTAGTTCCAGACCTGTCCGATGT